>NC_082663.1:92220454-92523484 GCF_025265405.1 Mesoplodon densirostris
CTCCCCTGGTGGCGCAGTGGTTAAGAATCCGCCAGCCAGTGCAGGGGACACAGGTTCAAGCTCTGGTCCAGGAAGATCCCACATGCCGCAGAGCACCTAAGCCCATGTTCTACAACTACTGAGTCTGCACGCCAGAGCCTACAAGCCACAACTACTGAGCCTGCGTGCCACAACTACTGAAGCTGGTGGGCCTAGAGCCCGTGCTCTGCAACAAGAGAAGCCACGGCAATGAGAAGCCCGCGTACCACAATGAAGAGTAGCCCCCGCTCGCTGCAACTAGAGAAAGCCTGCACCCAGTAATGAAGACCCAACGCAGCCAAAAATAAAATAATAAATAAATAAATAAATTTATAAAGAATGAAGGCACAGATCAAGAAGGTGAAAGAAATGTTCAACAAAGACGTAGAAGCTTTAAAGAATAAACAAACAGAGATGAACAATAAATAACTGAAATAAAAAATACAGTAGAAGGAATCAATAGCAGAGTAAATGAGGCAGAAGAATGGATAAGTGAGCTGGAACACAGAATGGTGGAAATCACTGTTGAGAAACAGAATAACAAAAAAAAGAATGAAAAAATAATGAAGAGAGTCTAAGAGACTTTGGGAACAACATTAAATGCACCAACATTTGCATAATAGGACTTCCAGAAGGCAAAGAGTGAGAGAAAGGACCTGAGAAAATATTTCAAAAGCTAATAGCTGAAAACTCCCCTAACATGGGAAAGGAAAACAGTCACCCAACTCTAGGAAGTGCAGAGTCCCAGTAAGAATAAAGCCAAGGAGGAACATGCTGAGACACATAGTAATCAAACTGACAAAAATTAAAGACAAAGAGAAAATGTTAAAAGCAACAAGGGGAAAGCAACAAATGATATGCAAGGGAATTCCCATAAGGTTATCAGCTGATTTTTCAGCAGAAACTCTGCAGGCCAGAAGGGAATGGCACAATATGTTTAAAGTGATGAAAGGGAAGAAACTACAACCAAGAATACTCTATGCAGCAAGGCTCTCATTGAAATTCGACAGAGAAATCAAAAGCTTTACAGACAAGCAAAAGTTAAGAGAATTCAGCACCACCAGACCAGTTTTACAACAAATGCTAAAGGAACTTCTCTAGGAGGAAAAGAAAAGGCCACTACTAGAAGCAAGAAAATTACAAATGGAAAAGCTCACCTGTAAAGGCAAACATAACGGTAGGAAATCATCTGCACACAAATATGATATCAAAACCAGCAACTGTGAGGAGAGTACAAATGCAGGATATTGGAAATGCACTTGAAATTAAAATATCAGCAATTAAAACAACTTTTTATATATAGAATGATATATCAAAACCTCATGGTAGGGCTTCCCTGGTGGCGCAGTGGTTGAGAGTCCACCTGCCGATGTAGGGGACACGGGTTCGTGCCCCAGTTTGGGAGGATCCCACATGCCGCAGAGCAGCTGGGCCCGTGAGCCATGGCCGCTGAGCCTGCACGTCCGGAGCCTGTGCTCCGCAACGGGAGAGGCCACAACACACAACAGTGAGAGGCCCGCGTACCGCAAAAAGAAAAAAAAAAAAAAAACCTCACGGTAACAGCAAACTGAAAATTTACAATACATACAAACACAAAAAAGAAAACGGAATACAAACACAACACTAAAATTAGTCATCAACTCGCAAGGGAAAAGAACAAAAGAGGAGGGAAGAAAAAAAGACCTTCATAAGCAAATCAAACGCAATTAAGAAAATGACAATGGGAACATACATATTGATAACTACCTTAAATGTAAATGGATTAAATGCTCCAAAAAAAGCAACTGGCTGAATGGATACAAAAACAAGACACCTATACATGCTGTCTAGAAAAGACCCACTTCAGATGTAGGGATACATACAGACTGAAAGTGAGGGGATAGAAAAAGGTATTCCATGCAAATGGAAATCAAAAGAAAACTGGAATAGCAATACTCACATCAGAGAAAATGATTTTAAAATAAAGAATGTTACAAGAGACAAAGAAGGACACTACATAAGGATCAAGGGAACAATCCAAGAAAAAGATATAACCATTATAAATATATATGCACCGAACATTGGAGCACCCTAATATATAAAGCAAATACTGACAGCCATAAAAGGAGAAATCAACAGCAACACAATAATAGTGGGGAACTTTAACACCCCACTTTCATCAATGGACAGATCATCCAGATAGAAGATCAATAAGGAAATATAGGCCTTAAATAACACAATCGACCAAATGGACTTAATTGATATTTACAGAGCATTCCTTCCAAAAGCAGCAGAATACACATTCTTCTCAAGTGTACATGGAACATTCTCCAAGACTGACTACATAGCAAGCCTCAGTAAATTTAAGAAAATTGAAATCATATCAAGCATCTTTTCCAACCACAACACTATGAGATTAGAAATCAACTACAAGAAAAAAAAACTGCAAAAAACACACAAACACATGGAGGCTAAACAATATGGTACTAACAACCAACGGATTTCTTAAGAAATCAAAGAGGCAATCAATAAATACCTAGAGAAAAATGAAAATGAAAGCATGATGACCCAAAACCTATGGGATGCAGCAAAAGCAGTTTTAAGAGGGAAGTTTATAACAATACAATCTTATCACAGGAAACAAGAATCACAAATAAACAACCGAACCTTACACGTAAAGCAGTTAGAGGAAAAGAACAAACAAAACCCAAAGTTAATAAAAGGAAAGAAATCATAAAGATCAGAGGAAAAATAAATGAAATAGAAACAAATAAAAAAATAGAAAAGATCAATGAAACTAAAAGCTGTTTCATGGAAAAGATAAACAAAATTGATAAAACTTTAGCCAGACTCATCAAGAAAAAAAGGGACAGGGATCAAATCTATAAAATTAGAAATAAAGGAGAAGTTACAATGCACAACACAGAAGTATAGAAGATCCTAAGAGACTATTACAAGCAACTATATGCAATAAAATGGACAACCTGGAAGAAATGGACAAATTCTAGAAAGGTACAATCTCCCAAGAGGGAACCAAAAAGAAATAGAAAAATGAACAGAACAAAGTACTAAAAGTGAAACTGTGATTAAAAAACTACCAACAAACAAAAGTGCAGGACTAGATGGCTTCACAGGCAAATTCTATCAAACACTTAGAGAAGAGTTAACAGCTATACTGCTGAAACTATTCCAAAAAATTGCAGAGAAAGGGATACTCCCAAACTCATTCTATGAGGCCACCATCACCCTGATACCAAAAACAGACAAAGATACCACAAAAAAAGAAAATTATAGGCCAGTATCACTGAGGAACATAGATGCAAAAATCCTCAAAAAATACTAGCAATCTGAATCCAACAATACATTAAAAGGATCATATACCATGATCAAGTGGGATTTATCCCAGGGATGCAAGTATTCAATATACACAAATCAATCAGTGCAATACACCACACCAACAAATTGAACAATAAAAGCCATATGATCGTCACAATAGAAGCAGAAAAGGCTTCTGACAAAATTCAACACTGATTTATGATAAGAACTCTCCAGCAAGTGGGAATAGAGGGAACATACCTCAACATAATAAAGGCCATATATGACAAACCTACAGCTAAAATCGTACTCAATGGTGAAAAGTTGAAAGCATTCCCTCTAAGATCAGGAACAAGACAAGGATGTTCACTTTCACCACTTTTATTCAACATAGTTTTGGAAGTCCTAGCCTTGGCAATCAGAGAAGAAAAGGAAAAAAAAAAAAATGAAATTCAAATTGGAAAAGAAGAGTAAAACTGTCAGTGTTTGCAGATGTGATGACACTATACATAGAAAATCCTAAAGATGCTATCAGAAAACTACTAGAGCTCATCAATGAATTTGGTAAAGTTGCAGGACACAAAATTAATACACAGAAATCTCTTGCATTCCTATACACTAACAATGAAAGATCAGAGAGAGAAGTTAAAGAAACAATCCTATTTACCATTACATCAAAAAGAATAAAATACCTAGGAATAAACCTACCTAAGGAGGCAGAAGACGTGCACTCAGAAAACTATAAGATGAAAGAAATAAAAGATGACAAAAATAGATGGAGAGATATATCATGTTCTTGGATTAGAAAAATCAATATTGTGAAAATGACTAAACTACCCAAAAAAAATACCTAGGAATAAACCTACCTAGGGAGACAAAAGACCTCTACTCTGAAAACTATAAGAAGCTGATGAAAGAAATTGGAGATGACACAAATGGATGGAGGGATATACCATGTTCTTGGATTGAAAGAATCAGTATTTTCCAAAAGATTATGCTTCCGAAGGCAATCTACAGATTCAGTGCAATCCCCATCAAATTACCAATGGCATTTTTCACAGAACTAGAACAAAAAATTTATAATTTGTATGGAAACACAAAAGACCCCAAATGGCCACAGTAATCTTGAGAAAGAAAAACAAAGCTGGAGGAATTGGGCCCCTGGGCTTCAGGCTGTACTACAAAGCTACAGTCATCAAAACAGTATGGTACCAGCACAAAAACAGAAATATAGATCAATGGAACAGGATAGAAAGCCCAGAGATAAACCCATGCACCCGTGGTCACCTAATCTATGACAAAGGAGGCAAGACTATACAACGGGGGAAGAAGAGTCTGATCAATAAATGGTCCTTAGGAAACTGGACAGCTACATGTAAAAAAATGAAATTAGAACATTCCTTAACACTATACATAAAAATAAACAGAAAATGGATTAAAGACCTAAATGTAAGACCAGATACTATAAAACTCTTAGAGGAAAACACAGACAGAACACTCTTTGACATTAATCGCAGCAATATCTTTTCCAAGCTGTCTCCTAGAGTAATGAAAATAAAAACAAAAATAAACAAATGGGACCTAATTGAACTCAAAAGCTTTTGCACAGCAAAGGAAACCATAAACAAAACGAAAAGACAACCCAGAGAATGGGAAAAAAATATTTGCAAATGATGTGACTGACCAAGGGATTAGTCTCCAGAATTTACAAGCAGCACATGCAGCTCAATATCAAAAAAAACAAGCCACCTAATCAAAAAATGGGCAGAAGATCTAAATAGACATTTCTTCAAAGAACACATACAGATGGCCAAGAGGCACTTGCAAAGATGCTCAACATCACTAATTATTAGAGAAATGCCAATCAAAACTACAATGAGATATCACCTTACACCAGTCAGAATGGCCATCATCAAAAACTCTACTAAAAATAAATGCTGGAAAGGGTGTGGAGAAAAAGAAACCATCCTACACTGTTGGTGGGAATGTAAATTGGTACAGCCACTATGGAGAACTGTATGAAGGTTCCTTAGGAAGCTAAAAACAGAGCTACCAGATGATCCAACAATCCCACTCCTGGGCATATAACTAGAGAAAACCATGGTTTGAAAGGATACAGGCCCCCACCCTAATATTCACTGAAGCACTGTTTACAATAGCCAAGACATGGAAGCAACCTAAATGTCCATCGAAAGATGAATGGATAAAGAAGATGTGGTACACATATACAATGGAATATTACTCAGACATTAAAAGGAATGAAATAGTGCCATTTGTAGCAACATGGATGGACCTGGAGATTATCATACTAAGAGAAGACAGTCAGAGAAAGACAAATATCATGCGATATTGCTTATATGTGGAATCTAATAAAAAGAAAAAATGGTACAAATGAGCTTATTTACAAAACAAACTCACAGACTTAGAAAATGAATTTATGGTTACTAGGGGGAAGAGTTCAGGGTAGGGCTACACTGGGAGTTTGGGACTGACAAGTACACACTGCTAGATAAGGACCTACTGTATAGCACAGGGAAAGCTGCTCAACATTCTGTACCTAAATGGGAAAAGAATGTGAAAAAGAATAGATACATGTATAACTGAATCACCCTGCTGTACACCTAAAACTAACACAACATTGTTAATCAACTATGCTCTGATATAAAATACAGATTTAAAAAATTTAAATTAGTCTAAATTAAATTTTAAAAAATAATTTCTTAAACTCAGGGAGGATCCTCAAATGTTTTTGTAAATGGATTTCCTGCTGAGACAGTAGATAGATAAGAAAATAAACTGAGATGCCATATGATCTGACTGAACTTATGAACATAGCTGATATTAGGAGTCTGCTAGGAATTGTTTAAGGCCTTTTTCCCCAAGCTAAATGTATCAAGAGGGAAAGAAAACCATAAGAGCATAGGTGGATGAGTTTGGCAATCCTTTGATTTCATTTAGGTGGCAACCTAATCTTTGGGGAATTAAAAACAGGCTTTCTTTGTCTTTACAAACTGTCTTACAGGACCAGATTGGTGGCTCCAGAAACAATTCAAAGCCCACCAATCTTTTTTTTTTTTTTTAACCACTCCCCAAATCTCCCATATTTATCTTAAAAGACTTGTATTAAGAAGAAAAATCTGGCTATAAGGGAACTAAAGTCCTTTTAGAAGGATCTTGTATTTCCCTCCCTTTGCCTTTGAGATGCAAATATTCTACCAGGTCTACTACAGGAACTCTTATCTAGGCCATCACTTTAAAATGCACATTTCAGCAGTTTCCTCTTATTTAAAAGAAAAAACAAAAGGGGAAAAGGTCATTGGAACTGACTTGTTAAGGACAAATATAAATCTTAAGTGTCTTCTCCACAAATATTAGTAAAAAGGGTTTAGCCATCTGAACAGCTGATCTTGATTTATTTTATCTGCTGGGAACCCAGTTTGAATCCAACTTCTTTTGTGACTGGTGGGTTTTAAATGATCATACCTGATCCATGGCTGAAATTTTAGAATAGGAGCTATGAGGTTTCTGTTTGTATTTGTATGTGTCTATAAATATATGTGTTATAAATGTGTGGTATTTTCTACCTTTAAGTGGTATTGCCAAAATTAATTTGTAATAGAGCTCTATTTATTTAGCTTAAAGAAAATTAAGCACTCAGAAATATATAATAGAAACTAAACCAAATAATTTTCAGCTTGAAATTCTCTTTTTTTTAATATCTCTTTTATTTTTATTTTTAGCCATTCTGGTAGGAGTTCAGTGTTCTCTCATTGTGGGTATTTTTTGTTTGTTTGTTTGTTTTAAACCTTTATTGGAGTATAATTGCTTTACAATGGTGTGTTAGTTTCTGCTTTATAACAAAGTGAATCAGTTATATATATACATATGTTCCCATATCTCTTCCCTCTTGCATCTCCCTCCCTATCCCACCCCTCTGGGTGGTCACAAAGCACTGAGCTGATCTCCCTGTGCTATGTGGCTGCTTGCCACTAGCTATCTATTTTACATTTGATAGTGTATATGTGTCCATGCCACTCTCTCACTTTGTCACAGCTTACCCTTCCCCCTCCCCATATCCTCAAGTCCATTCCCTAGTAGGTCTGTGTCTTTATTCCCATCTTACCCCTAGGTTCTTCATGACTTTTTTTTTTCTTAGATTCCATATATATGTGTTAGCATACGGTATTTGTCTTTCTCTTTCTGACTTAACTTCACTCTGTATGACAGACTCTAGGTCCATCCACATCACTACAAATAACTCAATTTCGTTTCTTTTTATGGCTGAGTAATATTCCATTGTATATATGTGCCACATCTTCTTTATCCATTCATCCGATGATGGGCACTTAGGTTGCTTCCGTCTCCTGGCTATTGTAAATAGAGCTGCAATGAACATTTTGGTACATGACTCTTTGTGAATTATGGTTTTCTCAGGGTATATGCCCAGTAGTGGGATTGCTGGGTCATATGGTAGTTCTATTTGTAGTTTTTTAAGGAACCTCCATACTGTTCTCCATAGTGGCTGTACCAATTCACATTCCCACCAGCAGTGCAAGAGTGTTCCCTTTTCTCCACACCCTCTCCAGCATTTATTGTTTCTAGATTTTTTGATGATGGCCATTCTGACCGGTATGAGATGATATCTCATTGTAGTTTTGATTTGCATTTCTCTAATGATTAATGATGTTGAGCATTCTTTCATGTGTTTGTTGGCAATCTGTAGCTTGAAATTCTTGATCTGGGAAAATATTCAGTATTAAAGCTAGTTTATGTTTATTGGCTTAATTAATACAGATATGTCTTTAGAGTTATCAACATTAAGTAAAACTCCTTTATTGTACCTAGTGAAACTGAGCAGGACCCTGTGGAGCTCCTGGGCACAGAAGCCTTTCTGTGTCCCCCATTTCTTGTTTGTAGGGAATAGGCTCCAGCCTCCATGACCTTTCCTGAGTTCCAAAGGGCAGATTCAAACATGTGCTGAGCAAGGAAGGGAGGGGATGCAGAGACAAGGGAGGAGCAGTCAGGAAACAATAGTGCAGCCTTGGGGCAGGGTCCTGGTTCTGCCTCAAGGCATACCATAACAATATCTTTGAGCTTTTCTGCAGAAATAAAACCCGCAACAAATGGAAGATGTTAACCACTGAGGAGGCATTCTTCATTCCACAGATAAGGTCACAGTTTGATAACCTTGATAACTACAGAAGCTCATCAGGAGACTGTCTGAGGCCAGATTATAGGAATGCAGGCCCTGCACACATCCTGATCCTTTCAGCAACCCCACCCTTGAACCATTGCTAGAAAACTCCTCACCAAATCCCACAGGGTTGGGACACACAGTTTTTGAGGGCATGAGCCTGCTGTGTCCCTCTTTGCCTGGCAAAGCAATAAAGCTATTCTTTTCTACTTCACCCAAAACTCTGTCTCCGAGATTTGATTTGGCACCAGTGCACAGAGGCCAAGTTTTTGGCATCACTAGGTTTACCGAAAGTCAAATAAGTTCATGTTATCTCAGTAACAAAAATTTTCAGCAAGAAAAATAGCTTGGGATGATGGCTGAGTTTGTCTAATGTCTCATGAAGTTTTCACGGGTAATCTAAACATACTTTTTGGTAACAAATGATTTAGATAGATGTAAGTGGGCTAAGACTTAAAAATCCCTTCCAAAATATTTTGGTAACTTAAACCTTTACAGTTTTGCTAAGTTAAGTTAAATGATGGGAATTCATTGAATGTCTAGATCATTTCCAAGTAAGATAAAATACTGAAACACTAATTGCTAAACAAGTCTAAGTTTACCTACTTTTGTCTTCCTGTTACAGAAAAAATAAAGATATTTGGGTTTATTAGAAATATGTCTTTTACCACATTGAAAAAAATTGTGCTATGTGGAAATGTATGTTTTTAGAAATTATGGTATGTATTCATAAAGTTTGTCAGTCAAAAAATACTGGTGTAATAGCAGTTTACAATTGCTTATGCCTTTGTTTTCAGTAGAAATGAATGTTTCTAAGGATTAAGAATTCTGATTAAGAATTCTAATTGATGTATGTAATTAAAATTACTAAAATTAATATAAAAATAAAGAATGGAAATGCATTTTGTTAAAAGAAAATACTTTTGTCCTAAAATGAGTTTTTAAAAAGGGAGCGATAAAAGGTTTGTGGAAAAGGAACATTGAGAAAAGAGTTATGCATGGTCAAGCTGGCAAAGATTGGAATGAATTTAATTGAGTGAATGAATTTTAATAGCAAAAGTAAGGCAGTGAGAAGCCAGAATTTGGTTTTCTCTGTTGAGAGGACAAAGTTTTCTTGAACTACTGATTTGCCTTTGATAACAGAGTGTATAAGTTTCTTTACCTTTTAAGTAATCTGTTGTAACTTTCTATGTTTGCTTTTGAAATCTTTTGTCACTTTGGTTGGGTGGATAACTAAGTGTTGATTCACAGTGACCTATGATCCTCCTTGACCAAGTGTTCTAAAACCTTGATATATTTGACAGACTTCCCCCAAAACAAATACTAAATGAAGTGTTACTGATGTGGAAATAATTTTGATGTTTTCTAGAAGGTCCCCAAAACACTTCAAGAGATTTATTTTCTCTCCTTATTAAAGATATGTTAACTAATTAGGTTTAATAGGTATGTTAAATTACATGGGAAGCATTGTCAAATGAGTAATGATAAACTTTCTTTAGTTATATTGTATGGGTAAATGTTACTAATATAAACTTCTAGAAATTATAGGAAATTCCTAAAATTCAGATATGTCCTGGTATAATGTTTTCAGTCATAATTCTAGTTATTTTCTTAAAATGTTGTGTGCCACAGAAATAACCAAATTTCCTGTCAACTGCTTTGTATTCAGATCTTTAACCATGTCATCTTAAGTCTTTTGTCATTTACAGAGAGCTATTATTTTGCTCTAATGATTTTGCAAAAATGCTTCCTCTTTAAGAAGATTCATAGGACTTTTTGAAATACAGGCCTCTGATAACTTTTAGATCATACCACTGAACTGGGTAAGAAATTACAGAACCCCAGTGGAGAACGTGATGGTTTCATAAAACTGCTAACAGAAGATCAAGATCAACAAGAATTAGTTACATAGGACTGAATGAGCTGATGAATATAATTTTTATGAATTTTTGTCTGTAATATTACTGGCTTTTAATCTTTGTGTTCCAGATATAAGGAAAACTTTCCTCTTAAGCTAACTATGATTTACAGCAATTTGGTAAATTATACATTTGTAAGCAGAATGGAAACATTTATCTTTTTCTCTCTACCTGATTCCTCCAGAATTTGGAAGCTCTTCATGAA
The DNA here is from genome assembly GCF_025265405.1 of Mesoplodon densirostris. Classification (NCBI taxonomy): domain Eukaryota; kingdom Metazoa; phylum Chordata; class Mammalia; order Artiodactyla; family Ziphiidae; genus Mesoplodon; species Mesoplodon densirostris. Next base: position 92,231,085 of record NC_082663.1, read on the forward strand.
TATTCTTATTTTCATGGCAGTATAGTTATTTACATAATTTCACTAAAAATCTGCTCTCCTTGTTAGAGGAAACAACTAGAAACACTGGTTATATTACCAAAGCTTTGACTGGAATGTCGTATTTGAGAATGTGCATAGACTCAGATACGACCAGACACCTTTAAGAAACAAAGGTTAACTTTATGAAAGAGCCATAAAGCCCCTTGAAAATACAGCCTGGTACCTTGCTCATGGGGTTACCAGCAGCCTTACAGGTGAGGAAGGGAAGACACTTCCTGGCAGGTGCAGGAACCTCAGGATATTTTGGAGACCTCAAGAAGAGAGGAATTCACCCAAATCTCTAGGTATTACAGGGGAGTCTGATAGCAAGTTCTTGGTGTGGCTTCCTGGCCTCAAGAGGCATTTAAAAGTTCAATCTGGAGATTCTTTATAAAAAGTTGCAGCAAAACAGATTCGAAAGGGCCTAAATGGCCATTTGCTATCTTGCTGAACTTCTGTAAATTTTCAGGCCAAGTTTAATGAAACTAACCTTATTTTGCAAACATATTAGTCTCAATTTGGCTACCTTTGTTAGAAATGAGGGTGATTTTAGAGAGAAAAAACTGTTTCAGTAGAAACTTAATACACAATTATGGATATCAGGTTGTAGTTCTGTTAATTGTCTTTGAGGTTCTGTTTTTCTGCAAACTGGACTGGATCCTGAATTCTTCAAGTCTCCTCAAATATTTGGCTATAGCTCTTGAAATTAACATTTCCAGCTTTTCTCCCACTTCTGACTTGGAATCATTGAGAATAAAAGCTGCCCTGTCTATGGAATCCTGCAAACTGAAGCTGAACAACTTGATATAAACTTAAGAGAGATCACAATAGCCCATCATTAGACAATCTTCATTTCTGTTGCTCTATGAGCCACTCAGAAAGCTTACCTGCACACCCAATGACATCACCAGAGATATTTCAAACTCTACAAGACGCTTTGACCCTGAAATTTAGAAATCTTTTCAAATGGCATCTCTCAGGACTCAGACACTGGGTTTATAATTTGTTCCAGTCATTAACTTTTGTTTTTCTTTTGTTTTCTTAGAAATGCCTTATTAAATACCTGATTTCTCACATAATATAAAACTAACTTTGAGAGTGCAGCCCCATTACCACCTCCTGAAATAAAACACATTTAACTGAACTAAGTAACTCATTCAAAGAGATAAGGAGTAATCTATCAATTTAGATCCTTAGGCTCTGAAAACTTCAAAGGTGGGACTTAAGGGAGCAGAATCTGCCATCCCAAAATGTGTCTCTTTGAAATATTATTTTGAGCTGGTTATTTTCTAAGAAAGAGCAGAAATCAAAAACACTCTGAAAAAAAAATCTGAGTTTCCCTTTTGTAAGGAACATTTACATTTGTAAGGAAAGTCTCCCTTGCTGTACCTGGAAGAGGAGGATGACCAAATCACTAGAAATTCTTATCACTGAAGAAGGCAATGACTTAAATCTGCATCACAAATTTACCATTGTTTACTGTGCTTTTCCTAGAACCTCACATAACTGACTCTCCCCAACCTCAACATCCTTCTTTTTCTTTAGCTGAGAATGCTACTTAAGGTGGGAGATTTGTCCATTTTGTTGAGTTACTCAGTTTTCTGGATATGTCCCATGTATACATGTTTTAAACTTTTGCTTGATTTTCTCTTGTTTAAAAAAAAAAAAAAGATACGTGAGATTGGAAAAATATAAAATAAAATGCAAAAATAGACTGTTTTATTAAAGCATATTGGAAGAGAAAATAATACAAAAATATTGGGAGACACAGAAAGCAAAAAAATGTTAAAAAATTAAAATACATGGTAAAAAGTAGTGTTGGAAATATCGATAAAAATGATGCAGGATTCATGGCAATATATATATCAGTAATGGAAGGATAGTTTAACATATAAAAATTATTAATGTAGGTAGTGCTTTCTGAGGGCATGCAAGTTGTCTATAAAGATGGAACTACTAACTCTCCCTGGTTTAGATACTTCCTGGAGTCTTCTAGCAATGAACAAAAGCAGTCATTGTTTGGAAGAACCAAGACAAAAGTGATAAAGAAACTAGTTCCAGGAGATTGCCATAATGGCGGAATAGAAAGACCCTGAGCTCACCTCCTCTAATGGGCACACTAAAGTCACAACCATTTGCAGAATAACCACCGATGAAAAAAACTGGAACCTACAAGAAAAGATCTTCTACAACTAAAGACACAAAGAAGGAATCACAATGAGACAGGTTGGAGGGGAAGACCTGTAATATAGTCAAGTCCCATACCCCCGAGGGGGAGACCCACAAACTGGAGAATAATTACATTGCAGAGGTTCTCCCACAGGAGAGTTCTGAGCCCCACATCAGACCCCCCAGCCTGGGAGTCCTGCACTGAGAAGATGAGCCCCCAGAACATTTGGCTTTGGAGGCCAAGGGGCTTAATTTTGGTAGAGCCAGGGTGCTGGGAAAATAGAGACTTCATTGTTACAGGTGCAACAAAATCACCCATGCTACAGAACCCAGGACAGAAGCAGTAATTTGATAGGATCCTAGGTGAGACCTACCTGCTGAAACTGGAGAGTCTCCTGGAGAGGCAGAAGACAACTGCAGCTCACCCTGAGGACATAGACACTGGTGGCAGCCATTTTGGGTAGTGTTCTCTACCACATGGACACTGGTGTTGGTGGGCGCTATTGTGGAACCCTCCCTCTAGCTCATCAATAACTGGCTCCACTCAACAGCCTGTAAGTGCCAGTGCTGGGCCACCTCAGGCCAAGCAATTAACTGTGTGGGGACCTGCCCCACCCATCAGCAGACAGGCTGCATTAAGACTCCCTGAGCCCACAGCCACCTCTGGACACAGCCATGCCCACCAGAGGGCCCAGAAACCAGCTCTACCAACCACTGGGCAGAAACCAGTCCTAGGATCCCTTGGGCCTTGGTCCTGCCCTCCAGGGAGCCTGCTCTAGCTTACTGACCAATTTCAACTACCAGGGGTCAGACACCAGAGGCAAGAAAGCCACAGACCTGCAGCCTACAGATCCAGGAAGCCCACCAGCAGGCCAGACCCTGCCCTGGGACCACCTGGGCACCAGCCCTGCTTACTAGGAGGCACCACCAGTGAGTGGGCAACAGCACTGAAGTCTTGTGGACCTTGACTCTGCCCAGCAGTGAGCCAGTATTAGCCCTGGGGCATCCTGGGGTTCTGCAGTCAGCCACCTTGTGACCCAGTCCCACCAATCAGCATTCAGCAGCCTCTGCATGAAGCAGGACCTAGCAACCAAATGGACTGGGGAACAACCAACCTACCGGACCTTCCGCACAGTTAGTCTGCCACAAAATAAAGACCCAAGCAGCCCTCAAAGGGGGAACCACTAGGGCATATAGTTCAGGTAATGAAAGGGGAATGTGCTACTGGGATGCATAGGACATTTCCTACAAAAGTTCACTCCTCCAAGGTTAGGAAATGTAAACAACCTACCATATACATAAAAATAAAAACAGCAACTTAGGCAAAATGAGGTGACACGGGAACATGTTCCAAATGAAAAAAACAATATAAAACCCCAGAAGAGCTAAGGAAACGAGGTAGTCAATCTACCCAAGATAGAGTTCAGGGTAGTGATTGTAAAGATGATCAACGAACTTGGGAGAAGAATGGATGCACAGAGTGAGAACTTAGAAGTTTTTAACAAAGAGTTAGAAAATATAAAGAACAACCAAACAGAGATGAAGAATACAATAACTGAAATGAAAAATGCACTAGAAGGACTCAACAGTAGAGTAAATCCTACAGAGGAACGGATCAGTTAGCTAGAAGACAATGTAGTGGAAATCACTGCTGCTGAACAGAAAAAAGACTGAAAAGATATGAGGATAGTTTAAGAGACCTCTGGGACAACATCAAGCACAATAATATTCACATTAGAGGTGTCCCAGTAGGAGAAAAGAGACAGAGAAAGGGGCTGAGAACATTTTGGAAGACATAATAGCTTAAAATGTCCCTAACCTGGGAAAGGAAAGAGAAATCCAAGTCCAGGAGACCTAAAGAGGACCATACAGGATTAACCCAAAGAGGAACACACTAAGACACACAGTAATTGAAATGACAAAAATTAAAAATAGAGAATATTAGAAACAGCAAGGAAAAGGCAACAAATAACATAAAAGGGAACTCCCATAAAGCTATCAGATGATTTTTCAGCAGAAACTCTGCAGGCCAGAAGGCAGTGGGACAATATACTTAAAGTGATGAAAGGGAAAAAAACTACAACCAGGAATAGTTTACCCAGCAAGGCTCTCATTCAGATTTGATGGAAAGATCAAAAGCTTTATAGACAAGTAAAACCTAAAAGAGTTCAGGACCACCAGACCATCTTTACAACAAATGTAAAAGTAACTTCTCTAGGTGAAAAAGAAAAGACCACAACTAGAAACAAGAAAATTACAAAAAAAAGAAAGCTCATCGGCAATGGCAAACATATAGTAAATGTAGGAAATCACCCACGCACAAACCTAGTAGGAAGGTTAGAAGACAAAAGTAGTAAAATCATCTATAACCACAATAAGCAGTTAAGGGATACACAAAACCATTAGATGTAAAATATGATATCAAAAACAGTATTTGTGAGGGGAGGAGAATACAAATGCAGGGGGTTTAAAATGCATTTGAAAGTAAGAGATCAGCAACTTAAAAACAATCAGGCATGTATATTGATTGCTATATAAACACATCATGGTAACCACAAACCAAAAACCTGTATTAGATATACGCACGAAAAAGGAATCCAAGTGTAACACTAGTCATCAAATCACAAGGGAAGAGAACAAAAGAAGAAACAAAAAAGACTTAAGAAAACAACCCCCAAACAATTAACAAAATAGCAACAAGAACGTACATATCAATAATCACCTTAAATGTAAACAGACTAAATGCTCCAATCAAGACATAGAGTGGCTGAGTAGATACAAAAATAAGACCCATACATATGCTGTAGACAAGAGACGCACTTCAGATCTAAAGACACACACAGACTAAAAGTGAGGGGATGGAAAAAGGTATTCCATCCAAATGGAAATCAGAAAAAAGCTGGGGAAGCAGTACTTATAGCAGACAAAATAGACTTTCAAGTACAGTCGTTACAAGAGACAAAGAAAGACACTACATTATGATCAAGGGATCAATCCAAGAAGAAGATGTAACAATTGTAAATATGCACCCCAACATACAAGCACCTAAATACATAAAGAAATATTATGGACATAAAGGGAGAAATTAATGGTAACACCAGTAGGGGACTGTGACACCCCACTTACATCAATGGACAGATCATCTGGACACAAAATCAATAAGGAAACACAGGCCATAAAGAAAACATTAGACCATATGGACTTAATTGATACAGATAGATAGATAGATAGATAGATCATTCCATCTGAAAGCAGCAGAATACACATTCTATTCAAGTGCACATGGAACATTCTCTAGGACAGATCATATGCTGGGCCACAAATGAAGCCTCAGTAAATTTAAGAATATTAAAATCATATCAAGCATCTTTTCTGACCACAACACTATGAGACTAGAAATTAACTACAAGAAAAAAACTGTAAAAAAGACAAACACATGGAGGCTAAACAATATGCTACTAGACAACCAATGGATCAATGAAGAAATCAAAGAGGAATTCAACAAACACCTAGAGACAGATGAAAACGAAAACATGACTATCCAAAAACTATGGGATGCAACAAAAGCAATTCTAAGAAGAAGGCTTATAATGATACAAGCTTGTGTCAGGAAACTAGAAAAATCTCAATAAACAGCTTTACTTTCCACCTAAAGGAACTAGAGAAGAAGAACCAACAAAACCCAAAGTAGTAGAAGGAAGGATATCATAAAGATCAGAGCAGAAATAAATGAAATAGAGATTAAAAAACAATAGAGAAGCTCAATGAAGCTAAAAGCTGATTCTGTGAAAAGATAAACAAAGGTGATAAACCTTTAGCCAGACTCATCAAGAAAAGAAGGGACAGGGCCCAAATCAGTAAAATCAGAAATGAAAAAGGAAAATATACAACCAACACTGCAAAAATACAAAAGATGCTAAGAGACTACTATGAAAAACTATATATATATGTCAATAAAATGGACAACCTAGAAGAAATGGACAAATTCTTAGAAATGTACACTGAAGACTGAACCAGGTGAAATACAAAATATGAACAGATCAATTACCAGTAATGAAATTGAATCAGTAATAAAAAACTCCCAACAAACAAACGTTAGGACCAGATGGCTTCACAGATGAATTCTACCAAACACTTAGAGAAGAGTTAACACCTATCTTTCTCAAACTATTTAAAAAACTGCAGAAGAAGGAATGCTTCCAAACGCATTCTATGCGGCCAGAATCACCCTGATACCAAAATCAAAGTTATCATAAAAAAGAAAATTATAGGCCAATATCACCGATGAACACAGAAGCAAATATCCTCAACAAAATATTAGCAAACTGAATCCAACAATGCATTAAAAGGATTATACAGGATGATCAAGTGGGATTTATCCCAGGGATACGAGGATTTTTTAATATTTGCAAATCAATCAATGTGATACACCACATTAAGAAAAGGAAGTATAAAAACCATATGATCATCTCAGTAGATGAAGAAAAAGCTTTCAACAAAATTAGACATTGATTTTGATAAAAACTCTTCCAAAAGTGGGCACAGAGGGAACATACCTCAACATATTAAAGACCATATATGACAAACGTACAGCTAACATCATTCTCAATGGTGAAAACCTGAAAGTATTTCCTCTAAGATCAGGAACAAGACAAGGATGTCCACTCTTGCCACTTTTATTCAACATAATTTTGGAAGTCCTAGCCACAGGAATCCAAGAAGAAAAAGAAATAAAAGGAATCCAAAGCAGAAAGGAAGAAGTAAAACTGTCACTGTTTGCAGATGACATGATACTATACATAGAAAATCCTAAAGATGCCACCATAAAACTGCTAGAGCTCATCAATGAATTCAGTAAAGTTGCAGGATACAAAATTAACATACAGAAATCTGCTGCATTTTTATAAACTATCAGAAAAAGAAATTAAGGAAACAATCCCATTTACCATCACATAAAAAGAATAAAATACCTAGGAATAAACCTACCTAAGGAGGCAAAAGACCTATATACTTGGAAAACTATAAGACACTGGTGAAAGAAATTGAAAATGTCATAAATAGGTGGACTGGAAGAATTAATATTGTTAAAATGACCACACTCCCCAAGGTACTCTACAGATTCAATGTAATCCTGATCAAAATACCAAGGGCATTTTTCCCAGAACTAGAACAAATAATTTTAAAATTTTTATGGAAACACAAAAGACCCTGAATTGTCAAAATAATCTTGAGAAAGAAGAACAGAGTTAGAGGAATCATGCTCCCTGACTTCAGACTATACTCCAAAGCTTCAGTAATCAGAACAGTATGCTACCAGCACAAGAACAGATACAGAGATCAATGGAACAGAATAGAGAGCCAAGAAATAAACCCATACACTTATGTTCAATTAATATATAACAAAAGAGACAAGAATATACAATGGAGAAAAGAGAGTCTTCAATAATTGGTGCTGGGATAAATGGACAGCTACATGTAAAATAATTAAATTAGAACATTCTCTAACACTATACACAAAAATAAACTCAAAATGAATTAAAGATCAAAATGAATTAAAGATTTAAGACTGGAAACCATAAATCTCCTAGAGCAAAACATAGGCAGAACACTGTTTGATGTAAATCGTGGCAATTTTTCTGGCTCTGTCACCTAAAGGAAAGGAAATAAAAGCAAAAATAAACAAAGGGGACTAATTAAACTTAAAAGCTTTTGCATAGCAAAGGAAATGATCAACAAAATGAAAAGACTACTTACTGAATGGGAGAAAATATTTGCAAATGATATGACCCATAACATGTCAATATCCAAAATATATAAACAGCTCATGCAACTCAACATCAGAAAAACAAATAACCCAATTGAAAAATGGGCAGAAGAACTGAACAGACATTTATCCAATGACAACATTCATATGGCCAACAGGCACTTGAAGAGAAACTCAATATCATTAATCATCAGAAAAATGCAAATTAAAGCCACAATGAGATATCACCTCACACCCATCAGAATGGCTATCATCAAAAAGACCACAAATAACAAATGCTGGTGAGGATGTAGAGGAAAGGGAACCCTCATACACTGTTGGTGACAATGTCCATTGGTGTAGCTATTGTGGAAAACATTATGGAGGTTTCTCAAAAAACTAAAAATAGAACTACCATATCACCCAGCAATGCCACTCCAGGTATATATCTAAAAAAAACAAACAAACAAAAAAACACTAATTTGAAATGATACATGCATCCCAATATTCAAAGCACCATTATTTACAATTGCCAAGATACTGAAGCAACCTAGGTGTCCATCAACAGATGAATGGAAAAGAAGATGTGGTATGTGTGTGTGTATATACATAGACACCCATACATACATACATACATATATACAAAATGGAATACTACTCAGCCACAAAAAGGAACAAATTTTTGCCATTTGCAACAACATGGTTGGACTTGGCAGGTATTATGCTAAGTGAAATAAGTCAGACAGACAAATACTTTATGATTTCACTTATATGTGGAATCAAAAAATAAACTAATGAATATAACAAAAAGGAAATAGACTCACAGATATAGAAACTAGTGGTTAACAGTGGGGAGGGAGAAGGGGGAGAGGCAAGATAGGGGTAGGGACTTAAGAGTTACAAATTATTATGTATAAAATACATAAGCTACAAGGATATATTGGACAACACAGGGAATATAGCCAATATTTTATAATAACTATGTATGGAATATAACCTTGAAAAATTATGATCACTATGTTGTACATCTGTAACTTATATAATATTGTTCATCAACTATAATTCAATGAAAAAATTTTAAATTATCAATATAACATAACACTAATAGGTTAGAGGAAAAAATGATCATCTCCATATATTAAAAAGGTCAAGTTATGTAGTCCCAAGATAAACGCTTTTTTTTTTTTTTTTTCTTTTTGCGGTATGCGGGCCTCTCACTGTCGTGGCCTCTCCCGTTGCGGAGCACAGGCTCCGGACGCGCAGGCCCAGCGGCCATGGCTCATGGGCCCAGCCGCTTTGCGTCATGTGGGATTTTCCCGGACCGGGGCACGAACCCGTATCCCCTGCATCGGCAGGCGGACTCTCAACCACTGTGCCACCAGGGAGGCCCGATAAACGCATTTTAAAACTCTAATCAAACTGTGAATTGAGGGGGACTTCTTTAACTTAGGAAACTATACCAGTCTAAAACTGCAGCAAAAAAAATACACATAACAGTGAGACTTTAGAAGAATCTCTTTTTGATTCAAGAAAAAGGTAAAGATCTCATAATCACCACTTCTTTCCAAGATTACCTAGACTTCCTAGTCTAGATATAAGTAAAGAAATAAGCATATAAATAATATTGTTATTTACAGGTTATATGATGTTTACCTAGACATAACAGGAGACTTCACAATCTATCAAGACTATTAAGAGACTTTAAATGTTTTCTAGCAAACAATATTAATGTAGAGTGATCAATAGTTTATGCAGTATCCAGCAAGGAGTGTTTTAAGAAATTTATATAATTTCATTGCAGGATGAAAGATCTAAATAAAATGGAGACTTATCATGGAGATCACAAATATTCTCAATTGATTGATAAACCCATTACAATTCAAGTCAAATTTCCACAAAGACTATTTGTAGGATTGGACAAATTGATCCTAAGATCCATAAAAGAAGTGAAGAATCAAGAATAGATAAAACATTGTACATGAAAAACTAGAGAAGGGGATTTGCCCTACACACTCAAAGACTCATTATAAAGCTATATCATTAAAGCAGTGAGTATCTGGGAAAGAAACAGAAATCAAAGGACTGAATAGATAAACAGACTATATGTGTATGGTATATGACAGATATAGCATTACAAACCTGTTGCAAAAGAATATTCAATAAAATGCTGCCAAGACGATTTGCATTCCCTAAGGAAAAATGATCAAAATAGATCCCTTATACTGAGCACAAAAATAAAATATTCTAGATGGGTTAAAGACCAAAATGTGAAAAACAAAACTATGAAAATTTCTCAAGAAGATATGGGAGAATATTCTTAGGATATTGAGATAGGGAAGGATTTTCTGAATAAGATATAAAAATGCAGAATAGTTAAAGAAAATTATAAATTGAATACACTAAACTTAAAAACTTTAAAACATCAAAAGATATTCTAAAAAATTATGACAGAACTTATATTTTGGGGAAATATCTGAGCAACTTTTGAATTTAAATTTAAAAATCTAATTAATGAAAAAAATTCAAACAACAGTAGAAAAAAATGACCCAGGCTATGGTCCAGTATTTCATTGAAGAGGACTCTAAGTAGCCAATCAACCTATTCAGAGTTGCACAACTGAAGGAACAGTAGGAGAATGCAAATCACAGCAACACTGGGACACCATTTCATATACTGGTAAAGAAATTTAAATCTCTTTTACCTAAATTTTGGCAAAAATTTGGATTAGCATGAATTCTTACACATCATTCTGTAAATTATACCCTCACTTTGGATAACAATTTGGCAATAGCTAGTAAAGCTTAAAAATTCACACTTATATGACTCAACAATTCCTTTTCTAGGTATGCTCTTACTCTGGGAAGCTCTTACTCATGTTCCTGAGGAAACATGAGCTAGAAAATTCATTCTAACATTGGTTGGAATTGAAAAATAAAAAAGTTGTAATTACCTAATTGTTTATTTGTAACAGAAGAGATGATCTAAGGTTTAGTCATATATTTGTATACTAGACAGCAGTTAAAATGAATGAATTAGATCTATAACCAACAACATAGGTAGTTCTAAAATATATAATGTTGGGAAAAAATTCCCACATTACTGAATTTCAAAAACAATATTGAGTAAAAAAGCATATTGCAAATACATAGATGTATTAGAAAAATTTTAATAAAAATTAAAAACACTAAACAAAGGAAGTAGATTGCTTATTGATATCTAGAATAAGTATAGACACTTGGACATGACTAATACTCTGAAATATTTAGAATAGTGATTAGTTCTAAAGAGAGAAGGTAAATGGATGGAGGTATAAGAATGTTAAAAGAGACTAAGAGAAATAAAGAATATAAACAAAGAGAATAAAATGCAGAATGAGCTCACATCTCTTCAATCTGAGTACATGGGGGTGCATATTCTATTATTTTTGATATTTGGTTCATATTTGGCAATTTTTTATACATATATATTTTACTCTTTTAATAGCCTACTTTATTAAATCAATTTTACTTTTTTAAATTGAAGTATAGTTGATTTACAATGTTGTATTAATTTCTGCTGTAAAACAAAGTGATTCAGTTATACATATATATACATTTTTATATTCTTTTCCATTATGGTTTATCTCAGGATATTGAATATAGTACCCTGTGCTATTCAGTAGGGCCTTGTTGTTATATTTTTAATTATGTTTAGACTTAAGACTTAAATATAACCATATAAAGGTAAGAAGGCCATTCTAATTTTGATTATAAAGACAGAAAAAAATACAGGATAATGGTGATTCATTTGACCATAGAAAAATTGAAAATTAAATGTTTGTATGGCTAACACAAGAAGAAAGAAATTTAAATATACAGTTGACCCTTGAACAACACAGGTTTGAACTGCATGGATCCACTTATACACAGATTTTTTTCAGTACTACAATACTACATGCTTCCGCAGTTGGTTGAGTCCTCAGCTACAGAACCAAGGATACAGAGGAATCACGTATAGGGAGGGCTGACTATTAAGTTATACAGGATTTTTGACTTCAAGGAGGGTCAGTGCCTCTACTGCCACATTTTCAAGGGTCAGATGTAAATGATTATCAGGGGAATATAATATCAACATATGGGACAAAGTGTTAAAATTCTTCACATATCAAAAGAATTGTGAATCAATTGGGAAAAGATATAGACTATCTTTTTAAAAAATGGCCAAAAAAACACAGGAATCTGTGGCCAATAAAATTAGAAAATAAAAACATTGTGGCAAATCAATTAGCAAAATCAATGCACCTGCAACTCAATAGTAACCAGAGATATGCAAATTATATCAATCATTATGCAGCATTTTTCACTTTAATATTGGAAATATCTAGCAAAAAAAAGTTAATAATACTGTGCATTAAAAGTTAATAATGCAGAGAGTGTGGGAAATGGCACGTGATTTACTACTGGTGGGAAGCATAAATTGGTAAAGGCTTCTGAATGGTGGTTTGGAAGTACTTAACAACTACTAAAATATATGTCCCTCTGGGAACCCTCCCACACTGTTGGTGGGAATGTAAACTGGTGCAACGACAATGGAGGTTTCTTAAAAAAATTAAAATAGAGTTACCATATGATCCAGCAATCCCACTCCTGAGCATATGTCCATAAAAGACAAAAACTCTAATTTGAAAAGACACATGCACCCCAGTGGTCATAAAAGCACTATTCACAATAGCCAAGACATGGAAGCAACCTAAATGGCCATCAACAGGTGAATGGATAAAAAAAGATGTGGTACATATATATAATGGAATATTACTCAGCCATAAAAAGGAATGAAATAATGCCATTTGCAGCAACATGGATGGACCTAGAAATTATCATACTAAGTGAAGTAAGTCAAAGACAAATATCATATGATATAATTTATATGTGGAACCTAAAATATGATCCAAATGAAGTGATTTACAAAACAGAAACAGACTCAGACATAGAAAACAAACTTATGGTTACCAAAGGAGAAAGGGAGGGAGAGAAAACTGGGAGGTTGGGATTAACAGATACACACTACTATATATAAATAAAATAAACAACAAGGATTTACTGTATAGCACAGAAAACTATATTCAATATCTTGTAATAACCTATAAGGGAAAAGAATCTGAAAAAGTATATATATATAACTGATCACTTTGCTGTACACCTGAAAAACTGTAAATCAACTATACTTCAATTAAAATTTTTTTAATTTAATTAATTAATTAACTTATTTATTTTTGGCCACCTTGGGTCTTGGTTGCTGTGCACAGGCTTTCTCTAGTTGCAGCCAGCGGGAGCTACTCTTGGTTGTGGCGCGTGGGCTTCTCATTGCAGTGGTTTCTCTTGTTGCGGAGCACGGGCTCTAGGCACGCGGGCTTCAGCAGTTGTGGCTCGTGGGTTCTAGAGCACAGGCTCAGTAGTTGTGGTGCATGGACTTAGTTGTCTGGGAGCACGTAGGATCTTCCCAAACCAGGGCATGAACCTGTGTCCCCTGCATTGGCAGGCAGATCCTTAAGCACTGCACCACCAGGGAAGCTCCCCCCAAATTTTTCTTAATTGTGCATCCCCCTGACTACAAATCTATGCTTACACTCTTTTATTCTAAGTAATAAAGAAAGACGTTCACTACTTCTTCACTGTAAGAATATTAACTTCAGCAAGCACTAATTTAAACATGCATAAACTTAAGAAAATATAAATGGCCAACAACAGGGAAATAGTTAACTAATATGGGTAACTACTCAAGGGTTATTTTGAAGTAATTACAAATGATGCTGCAGAAAAAAAAATTGATTATTAAGAGAAAAAGGCAAGCTGTAAAACTCTTAAGCAGTGTGTCAAATAGAGTCCCATTTTATATGTGTATAGACTTATGGTATGTGTAATTCATTGTGTATATTTAACAGTGTGTCATATTTGGTTTGTTTGTGGGTATTTGTATACATAATGTTGAAAGAACAGAATTGTACAGTGTATAAGCAAGATAACACTTTAATCCCCTCTAGGCTCTCCTTTCCAAGTAGTTTTTAGTTGGATCTAGTTCTTTCCTATATCCTGGATGAAATCTAGGTCAGACCATATCTAGTTTATGATCACTTTAGAAAAATATTTCTTCAGTCACTTTGGTTATAATTTAGTTTCAATTATTAAAATATCCAGTCATGTGTAATGGACAAACTTCATTTTAGATTAATGTTTCTACCATCCTTTAGCTTGGTAACAGTGCTAATGACAGAGGACATGAATGACTTCTTTTTTCTCTTAAAGCGCTTCTGCCTGCTATCCCTGACTTCTGATCTTCCCAGGGTAGGAGGGAAGGAAGTTGCTGAAATGGGGAGAAGAGGTGAAGGTCAGAAATGATTTCTGTTGCCCAGCACTATCATGGTGTGACACTTCTGCCTTCTGAGCCTGGCATGTCTTAAATGTGTTTCCTGGAGATTCCCAAAGGGCAGCAACGTTAATATGAAACATGTCTCCTATAGCTGACCACTTACTTCTCCCCTCAGCTATTGACTTCAAGTCCTCCATTCTTTTTGCTACCAATGTCTCTCACTCCTGGACGGCCCACACCTTGACCATGAAAAACACTCAGGTGTTCTTCCGGCCCGACACATTTCAAAAATTGCTGACTATTTCAAATGAGCCACTTCCCCTCACTATGACACCACAGTACACCACCCAGATTTCTATGCGTAGCTTCTTACATGGCAAGAGGTAAAGTAGACTCTCTCCTGAGAGGGCAGATGCAGAGCACAGAGCACAGCCCTCTCCAAAGGAAATCTCTCCCTTAAACTCTTCAAGAAGGAATGCTCAGTAATGTGTGCTTAGTAATGATTGTTGGCAAATGGTAATCAAACCTTTCCTTTAGCTATTTCTCAAGAAGTCCTGCATAGAGTTCACTTTAGCATATACATCCTTTTGGAGCCTTGCTGAATCTGAGATAGAAACAGACTCACCTTCACATGTATATGGATTTAATACACACACATATTTAAGTATACCTGAATGTTGGGATGTTTTATTTAACAAATGTTATCAGCAGTTATCACTAGGAAGTAGAATTATAATGACTGTTGCTTGTATATTTTAAATTTTTCATGTTAAGCTTAGGATATAGGTGTTTCTTGGTGATGGGTAAAACAGTCCTAAAGACTGAGGGCAAATTTATGCTCAGAGAACTATGGTGCAGAAAGTGAATAAAATAAACACATCTCCTGGCTTGAGCACCCAAACTACTGAGTATCTGCAGTCTGTTTGGAACTAAGTATATGTCAAATGTTCATTGCTCTTCCTTTGCATCTGAAACTCAGATAGGCAACAAGATAGATGTTTAATGAGAAAGAATGTACAAAACCCCACCTGGATTTCAAGACAGTATAATTTTATTTCCTTTTATTTTCTGCTCAATGGTTTTGGCTGGTAGCCATGTAATAAAATCTTTCTTAAATCTGTTTGGCAATCATATTTTAAGAGCTAGTTTTATGTACACTAAAGAATGATATTACTAAGGTGTCTTCTGTCATAATTGAGAGTTTTTCTCATTAGCAATAATCTCAGGTATAAAATATCTAAATCACAGCTCTAAATCTGTAAGTGACTTGCAAATTATTTCATCCATCCATCCATCATTTATATCCCTAATATTTATAGAGTGCCCAGGCCCTGTGGTAGGTTTGTTGTATAATACATACTTATATGAAACACATACTTCTTTTCTCAAGGAACTTATTCCTTGTAGGAAAGATAAGACCTAGGAGAGAAGGAATTCTATACACATAGCAATACATCACCTATGTAAGATTATAGCACAATGATATACTTGGGGTTGTGGTCAAAGATTTAGAAGAATAAAATGACAGAATTCTTTCAACACAAAATCATTTTTTTCATGTTTTTTAAAAGATCATATATTATTACAGCTAGTGTTGGGCAACCATTTCACCACTCAATGCTTCAGTTTTCTTTTTATGTATAATACTAAAATTCAAAGGAAATCTTATTAGTATGTGTTATGAACTGAATTGTGTCCCCCCAAATTCATATACTGAAGCCCTAACCCAAAGTACCTCACAATGTGACTAAATTTACAAATAGAGCCTTTGCAGAGGTAAATAAGGTTAAAAGAGGTCACACAGTGGGCCCTAATCCAGTCTGACTGGTGTCCTTATAAGAAGAGAAAATTCAGGGCTTCCCTGGTGGCGCAGTGGTTGAGAGTCCGCCTGCCGATGCAGGGGACACGGGTTCGTGCCCCGATCCCGGAAGATCCCACATGCCGCGGAGCGGCTGGGCCCGCGAGCCATGGCCGCGGAGCCTGTGTGTCCGGAGCCTGTGCTCCGCAACGGGAGAGGCCACAGCAGTGAGAGGCCCGCGTACAGCAAAAAAAAAAAAAAAAAAAAAAAAAGAAGAGAAAATTCGAACACACAAAGAGACATCAGACATAGAAGTCCATGTGAAGTCACAGTAAGAAGACAACCACCTGCAAGCCATGGAGAGACTCTTTAGGAGAAACCATACTTTGCTGACATCTTAATCGTGAACCTGTAGCCTCTGGATCTGCCCCCCAGTCTGTGGTCTTTTGTGATGGCAGCCCTATGCAGTATGTGATCATAAAAACTAGATTTCATAATAAAATTACCATAAAATGGATTTGTGATTAATATAGAAGAAATATTGTTGTAATGATTCCAGATCTACTTCTCACACAAGGAATTGACAGTGGATGGCCTATGATGTAATGAACAACCTAATGATAAGAGTATGACAAGAGTAATGAAAGAGTACCTCAACTCCACGAGCATTTTCCAGATGTCACTCTTACTGCACTTCTGGCCATCCTGATTTTTTTCCTTAATGGCCTGAGGGACATATGTGCTTGATGATTTGCATTTTTATAAAAAATAATAGCTTTTTCAGTTACCTTGCTTGTTGTATTTTGAAGAGGAAGCTTTTAATTTTCAGATTTGTGGGCCTTATATAAGCACCAGGAGACAGAGGATGATAACATAGATGGCCTTAGAAATACAAAATCTACTTATTTTAAAATAGTCAACAAACAGAACAGGTAAGGGAAATCGGATCTATGTTTGAGAATAAATTAACTATAGTAGTTTGACTTTATTTAAAAAATTGGAAAAGGTTCTCAAAGCAAACCTGAGGTCTATTTCAGATATTAAGGAACAGGTATTTCAAAATGAAACACAATATTCTAAACACATTCAATGGAATACATCCAACTATTTTGGCATTAATGTATTTTCTAAGAAGAAAACAAGCAATGAGTTTTCATTTTCTATTCAGAATAATGCTTGGTTTGGCTTAGATGGTTGAGCTTCCATAAGAAGCCTTATGCTGTCTTGCACAATGGGTCTTTGTTGTATTATAGCAGTGCTTAGAAATATGGGATGATGCTATCATCTAATGACATCAACGGTTTTTCAGTCATCATTATTCAAAGTAACAAAGCTAGTTTTGTAAATGACTTAAGTAAAGCATTCTGAGTTCAACTTCTGTTATGTCACTGTGGTTTTTTGCTCAAATAATTATATTTAATTATTGGGTTTTGCCTGTCAGCAAATTGAAGTGTGGAACTATAATATTAACAAGACTATTACACAAACCTTTTTGAGTATGTCTATCATACTGTCCTTCCATTGTTATATTAACTATTAATGTCTTAAGGAAAACCAACCTCCAGCTAGTCAGAAACCTCTATTTCCCCTCGACCTAAAGTTAAATTTCCTAAAACGTCTGTATTTTCTTTGATAAACTGCCTTCAAGAACAATTTCATAATGATGATAAACCACTGTCAATTTACTACCTCAACATACATCAAATGAATTGATTAAATCTACACGCTCATTTTGTATAATAGAAATACAATCACTGCAATAAAACACTGTCATGGGATTAACGTCTTCTACTCTGAAAATGTAAGTCTTGCCTTTGGCTTGGTATTTTATGAAGCAGTAGGAGACCATTATCCTGTGACAACATTTTATTTCACTGACATCTCAAATATATTTTTAATATCCTTTACATTTATGTTCAGTTTAAAATGAGAGGATTAGAATAGGTATTATTATAGTGGAAAGGCATTCATTATTATATTCTGAATAGCATTACCATGTGACAAGTCTCAGCCATAAGAATCTCTTGGCAAGCATCGCATCTTTTATTCTTATGTATTCAAAGCAAAGCTGACTGGATTCCATGCTATGAATTGTTCCTGTGTTAATCATCAACATCGACCCAACTTCGCTGCTATATGGTGTCTACTTTAATTTACATACTATGGAAATCAATCTGATCACTAAAATGTTAATGAAATATTAGAAGAAAAAGTTTTCTAACTTTAACCCAAAATAATAACCATAAGTTCAAATTCTTACTCCACTTTAAAATAGATTCCTTCCTTTCATTTTGAAATCTCTGCCCTCAGCAATTTTCCACACTCTGAATTCTAAGGATTGCCTATGAACGTAAAATACAGAACTATAATAATTATCCTTATAACTCAAACTAAGAGAAACACAACTTCATCTGAAATATCTAAGCAACTGAGGCCACTATTTTGGTTTGGATTATCCAGAAAATGACTTCGATTCTCTACCACGTTTTGCATGTGTATATATAAAAGCAGATTCAGATAGTAAGATTCAGATTGTTAAATGTGAAGTGGAAGACAGAATAAGACCTATTGAAAATTCATTTGTGGGCCTCGATGTTAAAAGCCTGTATGCATAGCAAAGCAAGTTACCACAGTTTTCAAGATGTTACTATCATAAGGCAATGTTTTGAATTTATTGAGATTTAAAGATACCAAAGTTGCCTTGTTTGTGTTAGACCACTGCTGTAACTACATTTCAGCTAGCTAATGAAATGCTAAACACTGTTTTGTCTATGCATTGGTATAGAAGTGTTTTGATTAAGGGCAGATGAAGACACCGATTTTTTTTCTCTTTGTGGTTTAAGAATAATGTAGTAAAAAGCCATAGATTGATTCCTTGGTTAGACTTTAAGTGCTAATGAGTCTATGGTTAGGTCTGTAAGACCATGCTAGAACTAGAAATTCTGAAAAAAATTGTCAACTGGCTCCAGTATACCATGGCCAATCTACATGGCTTTGTGACTTCCCTTTTCCCCTAAAATATCCAAAACTCATGAGTCACAGCAATTTCTTTAAAGCCTAAGGTACTCATTTAACTGATTTATTTTTTAATTAAAAAAATTTATGTCTACCTGATCCTGTCAAAATACATTTAGATATAACCTATAATAGAGGTAGGAAAATATTTTCTTTTAGCCATATACTCTAAATATTTTTTACCATGTAGAACCAATTAAATTATAACATGAATATACAGAAACTACTGCATTCCATAATTATACAACTTGAGTTATCACTAAGTGAATGCATTCTATTAAATAATACCTGTATCAAGAAATAAAACATTATCAAAATAACAGAAGGCCTTTCATGCCCCCTTTCCAGTCAGTAATTCCTTCCCAAATATAACGTTTATCCTACATTATAACACTATAGATAAATTGTGACTCTTTTTGAACTTCACATAACTAGCATTTTAAAGTACATAAACTTTCGTGTCTCAGTTCTTTAGCTCAACATTATTTTGCATGTAATTATATTCCTTTCATTGTTTTCATTATATAACATTTGATGACTATTGACTATACCACAACATATTTGTCTTATCTACTATCAGTGAGTATTTTGGATTTTTCCAGTTGTTCATTAGTTTTTACTTAATAGTATCTGTTTTGTGGTGGTTGTCTATTAAATACATGAATTTCAAAATATAGTTGTTCTGTCAGTATCTGCTAAGGCACAACTGAATACAACTTACTTTCTGAGTATAGTTAAGTGCCCTATCCCAAAATCCATTACTTTGTTTAATAAAGGACTCACGTATATTTATACCCACATGTATTAGGCGTGTATTATACACATACTTAAATTCAAAATAATTTTTAAATATATAATTCTTTTCAGCTGAGAGGAAAAATATATAATCCTAATTTTTCTTCCCTAAATCTGTTCAATTAATTGTATTAATAATAGTTCCTTTTCATATATTACTTTAAACATTCATCCTTGAAATGGCTATTTTTTTTTCTGTATTCTGTTTCTTTTAATCCTCAAGACACATATAGCTTGTTTTACATCCTATAAAAACAAAACTTGGACGTTAAAGTAAAGAGCAGTCTACTTCAGCATTCCTTAAATAAACAGCAATGGAAGGAAAGGAAAACCTCTATATTCTCCATGAAAGAAATCATCCCAGAGATAAAGAAATGAATCACTAGTTCCTTTTTTTTATACTCAGTTCTTACTGGAATATTCTACCAGTATATTTTGTCATCCTTTATGTACATCCAGATACCAGGCTCTGAGTAACTCATCCTACTAGTGTGAAGAAGAACTTAAAGATATTTCTCCTCCAAAGAAGTTAGAGCGAGATAATTAAAATGATGAACAGTTAGAGAGTTCATATTAAGCTACTGACCACACCTAAGTAGAAGGTTTGAGTTTTGTTCACTTGTTTTTTAAGAGACTGCACGGGAAGAGATTTTTCCAGATTCCTACTTTTTCCTATATGGAAGAGGACTATAATACTCTTATTGCAATGGGAGTTGTCTCTCATTCATTTTCTTTGGTACTTAGGGGCTCTGCTTTAACTGGTTCTCTGGAGTACGTTGCAAGATGGAAAAAAATGGCAGACAGCCTTAATAGAGGTTCCTATTTTATAGCATAAGAAGGAGATGTTGAGAGTGAGAGTAAAGAGGTTCAACTTTTCTGGTCATCATCTAAAATGAGTGCCTCTTGAACTAAAATATCCCATTTCCTACTTGTATTTGTAAAATGAAAATAAATATCAACCTATTTCACAGTAGCATATACACTAAGAAGTGTCTTTTCTCTAACATTGAAGACTGGTCAGTATTGGCAAGTTAATTAACAGTTTATTTTGAATTCAAATACCTGCTTCTTTGATTTATACTTGTTTTATACTTGAAATTAGAAGGTTACTATATATCATTTTGTCTTGTATAATTAATTTATATGCACTTGATATCTGTTATCTTTAAATATTAATAAATAACTCAGTTATTTGATAAATACATCCGTTCTAATTGGCAACTTAAGTAATGTTAATAGTGAATCTCAGACCTTGTGTTTGTATGCAAAATTATACCCTCCATGTGATTTCAACTGTGGCTTTAAAGTATAATACTGATATGTTTCTAGAAATTCATTAGGACTGTCTATTTTGCTTATGATGTAAGCTTTCCAATGTTAAATTTCATTGTTTTATATATGGATAATAAAACAACTTTACAGATTATTGTTTCATTGAAAAGACCAATATGATATAGGGAAAAGCAAGAGAAATCAGAAAAATCAAATTTACATTCTTAGACCTCTTACCAAAAAAGCTGAATATTTTTAGACAAAAAACTTGTCTTTGGGCTATAGATTTTGTAATTAAAATGAAGACACTGACCACTGGCTTATGGTGATAAGATTGGAAACAGTCTCTCTCCTCCCTCTTTCTTGCCAAATCCATGAAAATAAATAATGCCCCACCCAACACACATATACACAAAATAAATATGTAATATTAGATCTGGAAAAAAAGGGGGTGCATTCTGATAAGTCTGTGAACCGTGAAAAGTGGACATTAACAGACTGAAGCAGAAAGCCAAAGCCCTAAATTATGGGAGTGTACTTTTTTCAAAAGATGGAACTAGCAACTGGTGCTAGTGTATATGAAGAGTGGACTTTGAAAAAATCATTTGAATGATCTTGGTATTCTATATCCAGTTACATGACAAGAATAGCACAAAATGACCAATGATCTTGGTCTTCTATATCCAGGTACATGACAATAATAGCACAAAATGGAGGAAAGACTGGAGCTATAGAAGAGCAAACTTTTGTATTCTGTTGAAATTAAGTTGTGAACTAAACATGAACTAAATTATTATAAGTTATGATATTAATTATAACCCCAGGGCAACCACAGAGAAAATAATATTAACAAAATAGTAAAAGAAATTCAAAGGGAATTAAAATAGTACATTGGAAAAATATCTACTTAACACAAAAGAAGGCAGTAATAGAGGAATAGAAGAACAGAAAAAGATAAGACATATAGAACAAATTGAAAACTGGCAGATAAAAGTCCTACCTTATAAGTAATTGTATTAAATATAAATGGGTCAAACATTGCAACCAAAACCAGAGGTTGGGAGAATATTTTTTAAAACATTGATCTGCTATCAATAAGAGACACAATTTAGAATCAAAGACATGTAAATTTAAAGTAAAAAGATGAAAAAGATATACCATGCAAATACTAGTCAAAATACACTAATATGAAACTAATAGATTTTTAAGACATTTTCAAAAATGCAACTAGAGGAGAAAAGGACATTTAATAATCATAAAAAGGTCAACCCATCCAAAAGATATAACAATTATGAATATGCGTACACCAAATAAGAGACCCCAAAATACATGAAACAAAAACTGATAGAATTAAAGGGAGAAATAGACAATTCAGCAATGATAGAGGAGAATTCAATACCCCAGTTTCTATAATGTATAAAGTAACTAGACAGGAATAGAAGACTTTGATAGTACTGTAAACCAAACAGGCATAATAATGTCAAGAATAGGAGAACATTTTTCTCAAGTGTACGTGGAATGTTCTTCATGATAAATCATATCGTTGGCCATAAAACAGGTCTCAATACATTAAAAAGGACTGAAATTGTATAAAATATCTTCCTTACACACAATGGAATGAAATTAGAAATCAGTAAAGAGAAAATTTGGGAAATTCACATGTATGTAGAATTAAACAATACATTCATAAATAAGCAACTGGGACAAGAACAAATAACCAAGGAAATTGGAAAATACTTGGCAATGAATTAAAAATAAAACAACATAAAGATTTTTTTTAAGAAGAAAAATCTCAAATCAATAACCCAACCTCCACCTTGTGTGAATCTTGAAAAAGTAGAGCAAACTAAACATAAAGCCAGCAGAAGGAAGGAAACAAAATTAGAATGGAAATAAATAAAATATTGAATAGAAAAACAATAGAGAAAATAAGCAGAACCAAAAGTTGGTTCTTTGAAAGATCAACAAAAATGACAAAACTTTAGCTATATTGACTGAGTAAAAAAGAGAAGATGCAAAGTTCCAAAATCAAGATGAAAGAGGAGACATTACTACTGACCTTAGAGAAATCAAAAAATTTACAAGGGAATACTTTATATTTCCTTGAACAGTCATATGCCGACAAAACAGACAACCTAGTTGAAATGGACCTAGAAGCTACAAACTTCTAAAATGACCCAAGAAGAAGAGAAAACCTGAATAGACCTACATAACAAGCAGAGACTGAATTAATAAAAACAACAACAAAATCTTATAAACAAAAGCCCAGCACCAGATGGCTTTACTGGTGAATTCTATGAAGTGTTTAAAGAAGAGTTAGCATCAATATTTCATAAACTCTTCCAAAACATAGAAGGGGGGCCTCCCTGGTGGCGCAGTGGTTGGGAGTCCGCCTGCCGATGCAGGGGATACGGGTTCGTGCCCCGGTCTGGGAGGATCCCATATGCCGCGGAGCGGCTGGGCCCGTGAGCCATGGCCGCTGGGCCTGCGCGTCCGGAGCCTGTGCTCCGCAACGGGAGAGGCCACAACAGTGAGAGGCCCACATACCGCAAAAAGAAAAAAAAAAAAAAAAAAAAAAACATAGAAGGGGACACTATTCGTTGAGGTCGATATTATCATGATGCCAAAACCAAAGAAATTACAAGAAAAGAACATGACAGAATAATATCTCTAGTTAATATAGACACAAAAATCCTAATCAAAATATTAGCAGACCAAATTCAGCAAAACATAAATAAACTGAATATGCATGCATTCAGAAAAATAAAACATAATGACCAGTTTGGAATTATGCCAGGAATGTTAGTACCATTAAATATATATATATATATATATATATATATATATATATATAACAAATCAAAAAAGAAAAAATTATATATCAATGGAGAAAATAGTTTGATAAAATTAAATAATTAATTATTCATAAGTCACAGTTAACTATGAATTAAAGATTTCTTTGTACTCTGATAAATCATGTTTACCAAAACCTACAGCAAATATCATTCTAATGGTGAAAGTTTCAAAATATTTCCATTAAATTTGGAAACAAAACACTAATACTGCTTCTATTCAAAATTTAATGTAGCACCAAAAAGTGCAGTGAGTCAAGAGAAACAAAGCTATAATCTGAAAGGAAGAATTAAAAAAAATCTCAGTCACAAATTTCACAGAAAACACTCTAGGGAAAGTTTTATTGAGAGATTTTAGAAAATTTGCTATGTATAAGATAGTTATAGCAAAACATATTTACTCCCCTACATTTATGACTATTAGGAGACATACTTTTCCTTAAAAATATTTTAAAGCCACCATTTATTAGTTATAAATGAAATAATATGTTAGGGTTTTGCCTCAAAATAATATGGGGTTGGTGAGAGAGAATAGGTGGTAGGATACATTAAACAAGATTACCATAATTGATAGTTGTTGAGGTTAGAGGTTGTGTAAAAGGGGATTAATTATGCTATTCTCTCTACTTTTCTGTATTTAAAATTTTTTCCATAATAAAAGTTTATAAAAAGAACATTCATAATAGTAAAAATTCTAGAATTAATCCCAACAAAAGATGAAGTAATATTTATGCTGGAAATTTCAAAACTTTTTGAAAATTATTTTGAAATCCATGATTAAATCAAAAGCTATAGTATATTCATAGAGAGTAAATTTAGTATCATAAAGGAGTAAAATTCCCAAAACTGATTGATAAACAGTACAATTTAAAGCAAAATCCTTACAAACTTTTTCAAGAAACATACCAGTCTAATTCTAAAATTTATACAGAAGACTACAGCAAAAGCAAGAACATTGCAGAAGAAGAATAAAATAGAAGGAACTGGCTCACAAAATGTAAACACTGACTATGAATTTGTAGTAAATAACTAACATGACATATTAACAAAGGGATAAATTCACAAACGGAATATATCAAAAGGCCCACATAAATTGCATCATCTATATGGAAAATTTATATATATATAAAACATATAGCATAGCTGATCAGTGTGAACAGAACAGAGTTTTCAATAAATGGTGTATGAATATTGGCTATCCATATGGGCAAAAACCCTCTAGATTCCCACCCAACACCGTTACCACAAATTCTTTAATGACTTAAGTATGAGAGGCAAACTTTTTAAACTTTTGGGAGAAAATATAGCAGCATATTTTTTTATGACACAGGTGTGGGGAAGGATGCTTTATTATAAGCAATAAATTCAAGCTCATTAAAATGAAGAACTTACATTAATCATTAAATAACATCATAAGTGTGAAAAAGCAAACTACAATTCAGCCAACAAAATGTATACACCAAAAGAAAAATGGGTAAATGATAATAGCCATTTCAGAAGAAGTTATCCAATAGATAAATACACAAAAATAAATTAAAATTAAACCCATTAAAAATGACTACAGTGAACTATTGTTCATCCATTAGATTGCTCCAAATAAAGAAGTCTGAGAGTAGTAAGTGTTGGTGAGAATGTGAAGCAGTGAGAAGTCTAATAACTGCTGGTGAGAGGACAAATCAATACAACCATTTGGGGAGCAGGGAGGGAAACAGCATTATCTTTAAAATCAGACATGCACATTATCCTGTGACCCACTCCTAGGTATATCCTAGAAAAACAGTACCACGTGTGCACCAGGAGACAGTACAAAAATGTTCGTGGTGGCTTTGTTTGCAATAACAAAAATTAAAAAGAAGAAATCCTGAATGCTTATTGACAGAGGCATTGAAAAATACATGATGGCATATTCCCACAAAGAAATACTATACTTCTGTGAAAATAAATGACTTACTATAATTACAAAAAAAGCCATGAGAGGATCGCTTAATATTGATTGAACAAGAATAATAACCAGTTAATTCCCTGGTCGTCCAGTGGTTAGGAGGCCATGCTTTCACTGCTGAGGGCACAGCCAAAAAAAAAAAAAGAATAATCAGTCTTAACATATTATATATTGTAAGGAATATTTTTGGAAAGCATAAAATCAAGCTAAACTATTATAGATAATGGAAACATATGCATGTTGTAAATATTTTCACAAAAACAAGTGAAAGATAAATATTGGATTGGCCAAAAAGTTCATTTGGGTTTTCCCATAGATCTTATGGAAAAACGCGAACGAACTTTTTGGCCAATGCAATACAAAATTCAGGACAGGCGTTATTTGTGAGGTCGGGCAGTTACATAGGATTGTGAATAAGAAGCACACATTATAATTTTTAGATCTGAAGCTATATACTAGGCCCATGGATATTTAGTATTTTAATTAAACTTCATAACTTACATTTACATTGCATATATTTTCATATATTAAATTTTACATAAAAAATTGAAGCTTAGGGCTTCCCTGGTGGCGCAGTGGTTGAGAGTCCGCCTGCCGATGCAGGGGACACGGGTTTGTGCCCCGGTCCGGGAAGGTCCCACATGCCGCTCAGCGGCTGGGCCCGTGAGCCATGGCCGTTGAGCCTGCGCGCCCGGAGCCTGTGCTCCACAACGGGAGAGGCCACAACAGTGAGAGGCCCGCGTACCACAAAAAAAAAAAAAAAAAATTGAAGCTTAGATAAGTTAAGTACTTTCAAAGACTATAACAAAAGTAAAAGAGATCTATCATTTAAACTAGATCAGGCTTATCCTATATAATGTAAAAAACCTTCTATCATCTATTCCACTGGTTCTCAAATTTGGATGCATACTGGAATCACCAAAGGGTTTTTTTAAATGGTGACATCTGGATTCAACCTCTAGAGTTTGGTTACCTGGACTGGAATATGGCCTTGACATAGGACATTTAAAGGTTAATTCTATGTGCAATAAAGTATAAAAACTGCTGATATATTCTGAGATAGATGAAATGATAATGCTACAGAGACGATCTCATTTGGTTGAAAGAACAATATGAAAATGCACATATTGATTAAATAAAAATTACATTAAGCCCAAATATCCTACTTTGTATGAAGGAAATGTTGAAATAAAAATGTGACTTTGCAGATATGAAAATTATAATTTCTAATTCAAAAATTTAGATGAGGCCAAAATATATATTACTATAACTATTATAGTAATAAATGCAATATAAAATTGAATAAAATACTGAGCTCCAAGAAATCAATACAGACATTGCTGAGCTACTATGGGAATAAACAAAATGAACATCATTAATTTAATGCCACATTTATAACCATTATATTTACTAGCACCAAAATAAAAGTGGTCTGGTCTTTTTGAAAAAGTAATGACTCTATTATTAAGTAACAATTGAAGGAAGTAAATATTTATTCAATTTTTTAAAAAGGACAAATATATGTTCTCTTTACTAGTAAAGAAACAGTGAATTATAAGTATCAATACAATGTCAACAAAGATATAAGGGAACTTAAACATTTCAAGCACAGTGGGGGCTATCCTTTTGGCATTATTTTTCAAGTTAGATATGATTATTTGTAATTTAATCCTGTGATTTCTTAGTAATACTGCATTGAAACCACAAACTGCTATTGGAAACTTAGAGGTTTTCTTAAAAAATCTTAATCATCTTGATCATTTTATTTTGTAGTTAATTATAGGAAGATTTTCATTCTTTTGTTTGTTTGTTTTTTGGCCAAGCCACACGGTTGTGGGATATTAGTTCCCCAACCAGGAATCGAACCCAGGGCCCCAGCAGTGAGAGCATGGAGTCCTAACCACTGAACCACCTGGAAATTTCCCAAGATTTTCATTCTTCATGTGCTAAAAATTAGGTGAATATATTAAATTTACTTGTAGTGTAAATATTTAAACTCTTTAATTATTTAAAATGAATGCAGTTTTATTTCATAAAAACAATTGCTACTTTTTTCATATCAGGCTCTGAACAAAGAAGGTGCAAATAATTTTAGTGAATTGAAGCTCATAATAATGTTACTCATCTTGGTTTTTGGATTAGACAAGCATACGTTTCATATATGCAAAGCCTTATGTTTTTACTTCAGTGTTAGAGTTACAGAAATTGATTTAGGGTGCCATCCTGTGGTATAATGACTATGTTCAAAAGGCAACTGCATACTAAACTATGTATCTATTATAGCATTGCTACAGGTTTCATAATAAAATTTGATTCTGCTTAAGAATTTATGAAAGAATAGATTGTTCAGATTTTAGGACAAATTCTGTTCTTTCACAACCAGGATACCTCCCTGTCTGTCAGGCTCATAAGGGGAAAAGGGTACTATAAACAACAGAGTTAAGTGGACTAATAATATTCCCCATTTCCAAATTTAAGTGATGGGATGAGGCTATCAGATAGTCCCAATTTCAGGGGAAAGATATTTTTATCTCTTTGGAGCTAAAGAATCTGATTCTATGTCACTCAGCCAAGCCTAAGAAGAAGAAAGAACATAAAGGAAGAAACAGAAAAAATACATCTTTTGATACTGAATGGAAAAGTATTTTTTCCTAAATCTACTGAGTGGAGGGTCTTTGGTGGAAAGAGAAACATACAAGGGGCTTAGGTTCCTGAGATCTGGCCATTAACTTTCCCATTGATCACTTTTAACTAACTGGGCCTTAGTTTCCTCTGTCAAATAAAGAATTTGGATTGGATATATCAATGATCTCCTTCAAATCAATAATCCTCCTAAGTTTCACCTTCCCTCACACTTTTAAAAAGCTTATGTATCACTGCCAAGATATGGAAGCAACCTATGTGTCTATCAACAGATGAATGCATAAAGAAGATGTAGTGTATATATACACATACAATGGGATACTATTCAGCCATAAAAAATAATAAAACTTTGCCATTTGCAACAACATGGATGGACTTGGAAGGCATTATGCTAAGTGAAATAAGTCAGACAGATAAAGACAAGTACTGTATGATATCACTTGTATGTGAAATCTAAAAAATACAACAAACTGGTGAATATAACAAAAAAGGAGCAGACTCACAGATACAGAGAACAAACTAGTGGTTACCAGTGTGGAGGGGGCAATATAGGGGTGGGAGAGTAGGAGGTACAAACTATTGGGTGTAAGATAGGCTCAATGATGTATTGCACAACACAGGGCACATAGCCAATATTTTGTAATAACTGTAAATGGAAAGTAACATTTAAAAATTGTATAAAAAATAAAAGAATAAAGAACAAGAAAAAACCCTTATGTATCAACACCAACCATAAATTAATAAAAGAAAATTGAAAACCTATGGGAGAAATAAAAACAAGACACTGGGATGAAGCACAACTCCCAGTGTAAAAAGGCAGTAAAATTAAGTCATAGAATGTCTTCTAAGACTATAAATATATAGATTTCACATAAGGGGAAGATGAACAACAAAGACTGGAAGACTCTCAGCAGCTTTATGGGGATATGAAACTTGAATTGCTCATAGAAAAAATGGCATCTGGGTAGATTTGCCTGGGGGAGCATTCCAAGGGAGTGAGGGGAAATATACAAATGGAAGAAGAGCCAACAATGGAAACAAGTAAGCAATGAAAGAGACAAAGACTCTGCACACTAATTGCTTTGGACTGAAAGTTTGTGTCCTCCCAAATTTCATATGTTGAAATCCCCAATGGGATAGAATTTGGAGATGGGACCTATGAGAGGTGGTTAGGTCATAAGGGCAGAGCCCTCATGAATGGGATGTATTCTTTTATAAAAGAGACCACACAGAGCAGCCTTGTGCTTTCTGCCATGTAAAAACACAGTGAGAACCCGGTTGGCTATGAGCCAGGAAGCAGGCCCTCACTAGACACTGAATCTGCCAGCAGCTTGATCTTGGACTTCCTAGCTTCCAGAATTATGAGAAATAAATGTTTGTTGTTTAAGCTACTCAGTCTTTATGGCATTGTTACAGCAGCCCAAACTAATATACTAATCAAACATGTTTGATTTGACCTGAAGGGTATTTTAATAATCAGGAAATTTCACATAGAAATTCATATTTTCAGTTCCTCATAGAAGCAGAAGTTCTGTCAACACTGCTTCATAGATTCCCTACATCACAAAAGCTGGGAAGGTTGACCTTCTAGATAATGCATGCCTTCCCCAATCTACCTCATTCTCTAGAATTCTCTAATGTTTCCCCATGCTGGCCTGCTTTACAGGTTTATGTTATTTTTCTAGGCCTGTAGGCATTAATTTGTTGAGTTTGCAACTCCTGGATATAGAGTCATATAAGCCACAGTGAAGGGAATAAGAACAAAGGACAGTTAGGAAATAAGAGTGGGTACTTTCGGTGTTTAATAACAATTTAAATGTAACTAACTATTTTATGAAACCTAAGTTAAAGACTCTTGAAATAAGCATGGGAAATTATGTAGGGTATATATAAAATAAGGTATCCCCAAATCTGGAAGCTTTTATACTCCCTAATCTTATAAAATGAATTTCATATTAAAGCAAGAAGAAAACAATAATGTCTGCTTTACTCAATAAACTATGTCTCTGTAGCCATATCATTCGATTCAACGTGAGAATAAAGAAGCCAATAATGAAACTGATTTTAAAAAAACAGGCTGATCATCTCAGTGCACAGAGTTTGTGCATGATATATCTAGACCATATGACTTGCTAAGCCATGTGTGGCTCAGAATCTACCTCAGCCGTTTTCATAAGGGAGCCTTGATATTAAAAAAAAAAATCATTTTTCCAATTCCAGTTCTGGGAATAATGGAGTTAGTTAACCCCCCTCCCAAAGGTGACAATCATAAACTCTGGACAACTATTTAAAGGCACTAGAGACCAACAAACAGTAGGCAAACTGAAGAGAGCTCAACTCTTGAAAGAAAAGGAATGCAAGTGGGTGATAGAAACATTATGTGACTTCTCTTGAGGGCATACTCCAGTCTTCCCAGATTCAGAATGGCTAATACTCAAGCACAAGCCTTTAGGTGTTTTAGGTGTCAGAGGATGGTGTTTGAGGCTCCAGAGTGGTTGGAAAATAACAGAAAATCTCAGGAAGCTGGGTACCATAAAGGAAGCCAGAAAGTCTGTGCATAAACCTCCCTCCACTCCTTGGATGGTCTGTGAACTGTATTAATGTGGAAGAGACTCTAATGAGCAGAGGGTGAAGCAGCAGCTGCAAGGCTGAAGAGCTAAGCAGAAATATAAGCTGGTGACCACTGCAGGAAAGAGAGTTTAGAATTTACATACTGCTAAGTCTGAGGAGCTTGGCCAAAACTGTTAGCTGGCCATTGAATTCCAAAAGACACACATTAGGAGTGAAGAATACGTTCCAGGACTAAAGAATTTTCCCTTAAGACTACAGGCTAAACTGAAACAGTCCCTCCTAATAGTGAAAACAAAACCTCCACAAGTTCAAGGTGATCAGTCAACAACTAAATTGCTAGCAATAACAAAAATAAAAACTCTTCACAGGAAGTTTCCAGAATCCAGACTCTCTTGAATGGTCTTCCATTTTACATGAAGTAGTATGATACTAAGGAGACTTTGCTATGTTGAAAAGGCATATTATAATACCTTAAACAACCACCAAATCATATAAAAGTGTGAGCCAAAAAAGGCCAGTAGATGATATAAAATGGAATAATAAAACATATTTCATTAACCTAAAATAAGACAGGAAAGGAAGTACAGAGGGGGAGGGCAAGATGCAACATGTAAGAAACAAATAGAAAAGTAGTAGCTCTAAATACAACCATAACAATTTTTTACATTAAATTTAAAGGGATGAAAGATTCCAATTAAAAGACAAAGAATGTTGAACTAGAATTTTTTTAAATGACCTAACCGTATGTTGTATACAAAAGATATGTTTTAAACTGAAAAACAGGAAGGTGATAGGAAAAGAGTAGGAAAAATACAGAAATATATATATCATGAAAAAGCCAAGCAGTAAAAAATGATGTGTAAATATTAATATCCAACAATGTAGATTTTCAGAGAAGGATGATTAACCAGAAGTAAAGACAGATATTTCATAATATTAAAGGGGTCAATTCCTCATAAAACATTAAAATGATAAATGTATTTGTACTTAATAGGAGAGATTCAATCAACATAAAGCAAAATTTGGCAATAAAATGGTGATACAGCCAAACCTACAAGTATACTTGGAGATTTTTATACCTCTCTCTCACTAACAGATAGAACTAAAAAAAAAAAAATAGTGAAAAAATTGGTAAAGATAGAAAAGATTTTTATTATACTATCAACCACTTTGAGCTCATTTGTCATTTATAGAACACTGCACTACGGCTGCAGAATTCCTACTATTTTCAAGTGCACTGGAGCATTCAATAATATAGACCAAGTACTAAACCAAGTCTCAATAACTTTTAAAAATTCAAATTTTACAAAGTATGACCTCTGTTAACAATGGAATTAAATTCTATATGAGTAAAATGATAGTTATATATTCCCCTACATATTTGGAAATTAAAAAGCATAGTTCTAAACAACCATGATTCAAAGAAGAAAATATTTTGCACTGAGTCATAATAAAAACACAACATGTCATCTCAATGCAGCGTATAAAGGGAATCTATAGTTTTTAAGACATATCTTGGAAAAAAATGAGTTTTAAAATCAATGTTTGGAGTTTCCACCTAAAAAAGCTTAAAGAAAAAGAGAGACAAAGTAAATAACAGGGAAGAAAAATAAAAGAGAAAATAGATAATAATCTAAGAAAAACAAAAAAACCCAACAACTAAGGGATTATGACACCAAATAGTCACAATAAGTACTTTGAAAGATAAAGGGTAGGCTAGGGTACAATCTCTATTTAAACTTGGAGATAGCAGACTCACTGCCCCATCATGGCGCTGAAAACGCCACTTGGGGAGCTGAAACCTCCAGATAAATGGTTCTGTGAAAATGTAAGGATTTCTAGACATATAAATAGTTCTTCCACTGTGCAGAGAACTTTGGCCACTTTTCTAAATCCTTATAAGTCGGTCAAAACACAAGATATGGAATGGTGTGATCTGTTTACAAATCTTCCTTCACCTGTTTTACAGGGATATACATTTTATTTCTGGAATAAATTTACTTATTATATCCCACTTAGTTTCCTCCAGAAAAAGTGACATTCTTCCCATAGTTTCTAGGGTGTCGTATGCACAAATAGGTGTAATAAGTGATTCCAAACACCTTTTACTTGCTTACAATGGAACAGAAGAGAAAAATATCTGCCTTCTGTTATACTATGCTGCATCAAATAAAAATGCTAAGGAAGCACTTGAGCTAAAAATAAATCATAATCTAAAGCATTAAACTCTTTGACAAGACAAAATATTGACATCTAAGCTATTAATTAGCTTCTGTTTGTAAAGGTATTGCAAGAGAAAAGTAGAATGTAAATACTAATTAGTCTTATTATAATTATCATTGTACTTCTTTATCCTTGTGATAATGTTATATAACACTTAAGAGGCAGTTATGAGGACATTTGAAGTAAAATCAAGGAAAAAAACTTTTGAGTGCCTACATTACAAAGTTATAGGATAACTTATCATGAGAGAAATTTATTTCAGGCAGGTGTAGCCTTAGGATGAATGCAGCATAAGGGTTCTCATGGTGGATGTAATTTAAGGAAAGAAAAACTTTCCAGATCCCAAATAGCCCCACGTGACTTGGCTATGTTCCTGGAATTTCCCCCTTTAAAAATTCATTCTGTAGGGTCAATAGCTTTGGGGCCTTCAAGAGACCTCCATGAAATTTTCAGTAACTGTTGGAAGAAAACGCTGTAAGACATTGTAAACTAACATCTCAAAACTCGCTGGTTGGAGCCAGCAAAGTATACAAGAGGTGGTTGTGAAAAATGAGCAGCATCAGAAGTAGGAAAGAACACTACCACATTTAACCAATTTGCTCAATCTGCATGGAGACTGTTGGAGGGAAGTAAAGTTTTGTTTAATTCAGTTTTGTTTTTAAAAGAGCTGTACTGAATTATTCTACAGCTAGTAGATTAATCTGAGAGCCTAAAGTATAAAGAGTGTATGCAATATAAAGTGAACTTTAGAATTGAAATCACTACCAAAATAGGAATTTTCTTTGCTTATAGATTGAAATTGTATGATAACAGAAAAGAGATGACTACCATAGAAGTAAGTGCACAATGTTACCGTTACTGCTGGGATGGCAAACATCATAAGTATAAACACATAAACAGGTGCGAGGATGTAAGTTATTTCTAATATTTTTGTCTGTGTGTGTGTATGTGTGTTTTATTTTGTTTTTACTATAAACTCCCTATGGAGTGTGTACATGTATGATTTTTAAACAAATTAAATGCATGCAAATATCTACATTAAAGCAAAATACCTAAAATTAAAGACCAATTTCAACAGTCTCACCTTTTAGAATTATAATAATTCAAAAATATCAGATCGTTTCATAAATACTATTCTTCTTGTTATTCCAATCCTACTGAATGAATTGATCCAATGTTGCCCTCATCAGGCAAGAAATGGTTTACCAGCAAATTTCTGTAGTTGCCAGGGGCTGAAACTATGGCCAAATAATACAGCTGTAGACGCAAACTGAAATTCCAGTCAGTGATTGGGAAGCATAGGTCCCAACGATGAAATTTTCAACAGGCATTGGGTATAAACCTACATCACTTTCAAGACCAGTCTTAAATCTTGAAAAGGAGATAAAAGGAGTAGAAGAAATGTCAGTTTAATTCAGTTTTCACCTTCAGACCATAATCTGTTCCCTTTAAAAAGTAAATTGGCGGGCCTCCCTGGTGGCGCAGTGGTTGAGAGTCCGCCTGCCGATGCAGGGGATACGGGTTCGTGCCCCGGTCTGGGAGGATCCCATATGCCGCGGAGCGGCTGGGCCCGTGAGCCATGGCCGCTGGGCCTGCGCATCCGGAGCCTGTGCTCCGCAACGGGAGAGGCCACAACAGTGAGAGGCCCGCATACCGCAAAAAGAAAAAAAAAAAAAAAAAAGTAAATTGGCTTTATTATTCCTCTCGTTAAAATTTTCCAGTGACTTCTTTTTCTGCCAGAATAAAACTAGAATTCCTTATCTGGACTTAGAGCCAGCCCTGTAAGATCCGGCCTCAGAGACAACTTCACCTCTTCTCACTGTCCTCTAACAGTGAGCCACACTGACCACCTTTAGTTACCACACCTGGTGAGCCCTTTCCTTTCCCTGGGTTTTGCTCTCACTGTCCCCCCTGTCTACACACCCTTTCACCCTACACACTCCTTCCCCAAGAGGTCTCCACCCAAAATCACTCCTTCAAAGGGATCCTTCCTGGCTATCTAAAGTGGAATCCTCCAATTCCTTTCAATTTTATCACCCAGTTAATTTCACCCACGGGATTTAAAACAGTCTGTAATTACCTCATTTGCTTACTGATTTCTCCGTTCTCTATTTTGGATGATACACTCTATGAAGGTGGGCAGCATATTTGTCTGGTTCTCCACTATGTCTCCAGGGCTTAGCACAGTGCTTGGCCTACAGAGAGATTTCAGTTGTTTAGCTTTCCACTATTTTTACCATTATTGCAAAGCTTTACAAAAGCCGATTCCACAGCTAGACTGTCCTTGTCCCAAATGTCAATTTTTTTTCTTCTTTTTTGAATCAGGTAGGAACACTAGTGAAAGATTTTGGAAGTATTTTGAAGGTAAAGACTATCTTGTCTGATAGATTAAGCATGGAATGTGAGTGAAATAGAGACAGAGATGATTTCAAGGTCTGACTCAATAGAAGGAAAAAATTTCTATTCACTGAGAAAATAATGGAATGAGCAGTTTGGGGTCAGAGGGAGATTAGTTCAGTTTTGGATATGTTAAATTTGAGGAGCTTATCAGCCCATCTAAATGAAAACACAATGTAAATGGCTGTACACCTGAGTACAGAATCCAAGGGAAAAATTAGACTCCTAAGGGACCAAGAGACCAACATAAAAATGTTTATCATTATGAACCTCACTAACTTAAGTTAACTGAATGATTTATTTCACTTTTTATCCATATGCTTCAGCTATATGCCTAGTTTACTCAGGTTTGCCTAGGTTGAAATTCTATGGGATAAATTTGGCCAAGATATTTGTTCTTCTCCGTAAGCCCATTCTTCTAGCTCTGCATTTCAAAAATACACAGCAGGCCCCAAATTTTGGGGGCCTGCAAATGTTTCTCTTTCACCTTATCTTCTGCTTTAAAAATACTAATCTGTGTGACTGTCAAATTACTGACTATTAAATGGAGCTGTGCAACTTTTTAAAGAGGAAGATGATACACTTAACTCCTGAGTATGCAAGGAATTAACCCTTAAAATTGTATAAGAACATGGGATAATTGATCCTTTATACGTATCTATTGTTCCTTTCTTCTCCCTATTTGTTGTTTCCAAGTCATACACTGCATTCCTTGGAATATCTTGCCAGTTTATAAGCCTAAATCTATGAGGCAGTTTGTAAGCATGAAACAGGGTGCATGTGTTCAGCTATAAATGAAAATAGCTATTTGTCTGTCTTTAGATAGAATAGGTACTTTAGATAATGCCATTTTAATCATCTAAATTAAAAAAAAATTTTTTAATCTGAAAAAATTATAGTTTTTTGCACTAGTTTTCATCTTATAATGTGGACATTCTACCATCCTCTATTAAAATTCTCCTTCGAGATACAGAGCTATAGAAGACCAATCAGAAAAAATAAATATGGAGGACACATTTTAATATAGCTTCTTGCGCAGGGGAAAGTGGTTCCTTGTAAACTTAAAATGCTGGACTTTCAAAGACAGATGCTGATGCTGGGGTAGGGCAAAGCTTAGCTGTATCATCGAAGATAATCGGAAAACTGCCACATAAATATGACTAGGCATTCATTCTCATTCAATAATTCCTAAAGATTTAGCTCTATAAAGTTACAAATTTTAGTCGCATCCTGTCTGTGTACCCTTAAAAGGGAGTCTATTTCAACTATTAGAATGTTGCTACCTCTCTATGAAAATTATGGGAGTTTTTCAAATATGGAAGAAACAATAGATCTGCAGTACCCCCAGATGTTCTCAAACAGGCACGCTGAGATCCACATAATTATAGAAAATTAAACCATTCTTCCTTTGTTAGTCCACTCACATGTCTACCAGAATTTAAGCAGGGGGAGGGGGGAGTGATAAGGAAGAAAGGAAGAATGAGAGGTGAAGGGATCTGGCTGGTGCGACAATGCTACCTACTTCCCTGACCAAATCAGACTTCAGTTTCCTTACCATTAAAACATAGAAAACGTTTATTGCTCTGGGCTAGTTTCCTCCTCAGTGACTCCCTAATAGTAACCCATTTTCTACCAAGACAGTGCCAACCATAGTAATCTTTTGTGGTCCCAGTTATACAAAAAGACTAGAAGTGCACTTTCTATCACACCTTACAGACACCAGTAGGTGTTAAACTGACCAATTTTTTTTCCAGCAACCTTATACTGCTGTGGTGGTAGTGATGGTTTTTTGTTTTGTTTTGTTTTCGGTGCCTGCCTGTTCTCCCTCAGATTGTTGTCTAGTTACTTTAAAAATCTACTTGAACTTGAAAATAATAATATATTTTATGATTAATCTTACCTTTCCTCATTTTAGTCTCCAATTGAATTTAAATGCAAGTGGGCTGAGAAAAGAGCACTGAAGGTGGCCTACCACACACTGGAGAGAAAATATTCCTATTATTCCACTGTTGTAAATCACCAAAACAGGCAAATAGGATCATTCAAGTCCTAAAGGGAATTTCAGGCGTCTGAATTGCCCACATTGGCGGTCTACATTAATCAAATTAACTGCCCTCTTGTCCAATTCCCATTCATGCGGTACCATATAGCCACATGAAAGGGGAACAGCTTTCTGACAGTGAGGTTTGCTTGGCAACAGAGCATACGAATACTGAATAATTTCTGTTTCTGATGACTGCAAACCCTATTGAGTCACAGATTAGATGCATCCCTGACTATAGAAAGGAAAGAAAGAAAATGCCTTCTTGAGAACTCTTTTAGTGCTTCTGTTTATTTAAGTATATTCTTTCCTAAATACAGAGTGTTCTGTCTATATATCCTCCCCCAAACAATTATATGCTTCTTTTTCATATCTTCCAGCCAAATTACCATGACTTGGGGCCTATCACTTTATCATACTCCTGAACATATCTGACCTAGTGGCAATACAGCTCTGAAATACGAGGCTAAAGTGACTGCTTCTTGAGCCAGTAGTGAAAGAATTGACGGTAATAGTACTACTCACCAGTTCTATCTGGGGTCATGTGTAATATCGATGGGTATTCTAGCATCAAGAATTTAGAGATTTTCGTAACGTGGGGATTATTAATAGAGTAGTATATGGAATGGAACAAGAGAGGGAGAAGGGAACTTGTGCATTACTTTATTTGAGGTTTTCTTTTATATGCATGCACCTGTCACATCCTCTTCCTGCTGGATATCAGGATGTTTACCATGTGGTTGATTCTTTGGCCAGCTGTGTTTAGAACTGTGTGTGACAGCAAAGTGCTCTGTGATGACTGCAGACAGCTAGATGAATAGGGAAATGTTGGTAGCTTTTCTAAAATGAAGCAGAGGGTCTTGCCGGTAGATTTAAGAAGGCTGGGCCTGCTCAGTTGTTTTGGTTTTTGCCAGCTGCTCCTGCTGCCACTTCCACTGCTCCCTATCGCCTCTATCACCACTGCTGTGATACAGTGATACGCTGAAAATAAACCTGAAAGTACGCAACTCACATTAGACTAAAATGCCTCAGAGGTCAACATGCAGATATTAACAGAGAGGTGCTGGCCCAGCTTCCCGGCAGGGGTTAATGACCCTGCCTAAGCCCATGGGCTGTGTCACTTCCCAGACTCCTCTCTCACAACCAGATATGGTTCTGTCAGGTAAGTTGTCTGAGTGCCAAATGGAATTCACTGTTTATTGTCCTTCTTCCTATATTTTATCTATGGACAGAAGAAGGTGAACATTACAGGAATAAGACCCATAGGCATCTGAGAATTCATAAGGATGACTATGTCAACTTTTGTTTAAATGCTTGGCCTTTAGAGAGGGGCCCCTGAAAAATCACTGCTGGCTGCAACACATGCTTTTTATACCCCAGCAGGAAAAGAAGCTAGAGAAAGCATTATATGTGACTTTTTTTTTTTTGCTATAATTCACTTA
Source organism: Mesoplodon densirostris (assembly GCF_025265405.1). NCBI lineage: Eukaryota > Metazoa > Chordata > Mammalia > Artiodactyla > Ziphiidae > Mesoplodon > Mesoplodon densirostris. The sequence goes on from NC_082663.1 coordinate 92,270,373, forward strand.
TTACAAGCTTTCCTTGCTAGATATCAGTATGCTGATAGGTGGTAGATTTGTCAGCCAGCTGTGCTTAGACTTCTGTGTGACAATACTGGTTTGCTTGTATAAATGGTTTAGTAAAATTACAAGGTTAAAGATAGGCTTTTTCCTTTGAATAGCTTGATGTAGGAAAAAATAAAACAGAAAGAGGACCAATCAACATCAGTTCTAACTCGACAAGACTCAGGTTAGTGAACTATTGTGAAGAGCCAAGAATTTAGTGACATATCACTTCAGATATGATGGATGCTTAGCAATTACTGATCTTATATTGCAGTGAGAGTTGGCGTTGAAGGTGGAAGCTGTTCAGAATGATAAATGGATATGACAATTTATTAAAGATATAAGGCATGATTAGCGTTGGATATAGATGCACCCTTTTAAGAAGGAGATGGAAGATGAGGGAAAGAAAAAAAAAACAAATGAAAAGGGAATTTATAATGTGAAAACTAAGTTTGGGGAAGAAAAAAAAATGCAGCACATATAATATGCAGCACGAATTTATAAACAAATGCAGAAATTCTAGAAATGTAGCAGCAATGTAGTTTGGAGTTAATGAAGACATGCATGAAACAGATTTATCACACAATTCTCATACATTCATGGCACCATCTCTCATTCTCCTGACTGGGTCTTCCCTCATGCCCTCCTCTGGTCACTGCTATCCTCCACCAGATTCCATACTATAGAACATCCAGGGCCTGTTTGGAGGACATTTTGAACCTGCTCTGTGGCCTCTGATTTCACTGCAGTCCTTGGCATGAACATTTTTACATAGTCAGGTTAACTTGTTTGGTCTGAGTTTTACTTTCTCAAATAAAAATGGAGGACATGAAGTACTGGACCTAAAAATGTTATGGGAAGAAATTAATCTCCTAAATGTTTATCTTCGTCCTTTGTTTGTTGGATAAACTAACAGAAGAGACACACTGTGCCACTGCTAATGATATAAATACAGCATTAACAAATCTTATCTTTTAAAAAGAGTGGAAAGAGTGGTGAAATTTTCAAAAGGCCGATAAGCCTATGAAATAACCAGAAAGACCATTAAGATATGTTTCTAAGTGATAATCTAACTTCATAATTTCTTGGTATTTTGATACATGCATATATTTCATTAGAGGTTAGAAATTCATTTCTGTCATGTGTACATACATATACATATATTATATACAGTATACAGTATTAGTGCCCTTCCTGACCAATGGATCTTGTCTATAAACTTAGAAAGCTTCATGCATTGGTTTGGCACTTAACTTTTTGTTGTTGTTGTTAGGTAGATACTGCAAGGTCTTTGGAAGTATGCGTCAAATATAAAACACTGCAATCCTTTTGTCATCTGCATTTATATTTTTTGTGTAGTGAGCAGAAAGTGCTGCTCAGAGATACTCAAAGAGGGATATTCGATCACTATCTAGGTAGATTATTTTGGAAATTCTCCCTTGTCCATCCTTGAAATCAACATCTCCATAGACTTAAAAAATTTTTAAAGCATTACTATATACTAATTAGTTATCAGAACCGTCCATCAGAATTTTTCTCAAGTTGTTATAAATTGCAGATTTTCTCCAACCTCTCTGGCTATATCTAAGGTTTGGTTTGTTGTTTATTTTGCTATCATTCTCTTCCTTCCAGATATTAAACAGTGGTATTCCTCAAAATTCCACCCCAGGTCTGCCTCTCATCTCACTTGATGTTCTTTACCAAGGCAGTGTTGCTTGTGCCCATGACATTAGTCACCACCTTCATTCAGTGACTCAGCCCAGACTGTGTCCCTGAGTAACAGTACTGTGAAACTCACTTTCTATTTGACTTCTCCACTTAAAGCTCTCCAAAGCACTACTTCAAATTCAGCATCGTTCCCTAACCCAAACCACACCCTACTCTCCCCCATCACCCCTTGTCTCAGTGAATCGCACCACTATTAGACTAGTTGTTCAATCTGGAAAAGACATTTTCCTCTCCGCACCTCCTGTCATTCTATCTAATCATCATCACATTCTATTGCTTTTTCTTCCAAATCTTATGCAAATCCATCTGCCTCCTTTCCATCTGTATTGCCAACAACCTAGTGCACGCTGTATTACAATAGCATCCTATGCACTTTCCCAACGTAACAAAGCCAACAATGACAACAATGAAAATGACTATGATACATAGTAATAAAACTAATATATTTATTATACTGATCAATAACATATCAGTATATTATTATATTACATTTATAATTATGCCACCATATATTTATTAATACAATAATAATAAACATTTTTGTGCTTACTCTGTGCCAGATACTATAGTAAGCACTTTTAGTTGACTACCTCATTGATTTCTCATAAGTACCAACAAGAAAGGTGTTATCATTACCCCATTTTATAGACAAAAACATTCAGATTTAGAGAAGTTAAGTGACTTGCCCAAGGTACATCACACCAACGGTCATGTCACAACCTCAAACACATACACACACACACCACTCTTCACTCCTTACTCTACCATATAACACACATTCAGTGCCTTCTTATGGCTTCTAAGATAAAGCTGAAAACCATGACCAACTCTTCAACTTCATCCTCCTGTGGTCTCAGTGACCCAGCTACACAACTGTTCTTTTAGTTCCTTAAATGCTTCATGATCAATTTCACCGGGGGGGGGGGCTTTGCACATCCTGTGCCCTTCTGCTTAGTATTTGTTATTCAATAATTATTAAATGTCTACTATAGGTCAGGTACTACTAAATTGTATTGAATAACTGAAAATACAAAAAAAATAGAAAATTGTGGGTGCAAAGTCCCAAATGTCTTTATGGTGGAAAACCAATATGCTAGATACACAATCAGTCATTCTGAACAAGAAACCATCAATTACACTCTAAGCGTAGTTTGTCTTTGTCTTCCTAGTGCCTAACACAGTGCCTGCACACAGAGATGTATAGTTAATGCTTACTGAAGGAATATGCAACGTGTATCAGGAGTTCTGTTTTCTCCCTACCATTTAAATCCGTACCAAGAGCCCAGGAAAGACTGGGTTAGTTGGGGAGCGACATTTGCTCTGACAGGTGGACAGAAAGCACCTGCCCTGGGTACTAAGGTTTTCAAAGATTCATATGCCCGATTGAGTACTTGATCCTACCAAGGAGACATTTAGAAACTGGGGAAGATTAAGCTCTTTAACTGACTGACTTCATATTTTCTGAGAATCTAGAGAGTGGGAAGACTACTCCAATTTGATTAACGTCATATCCAAGTTTACGTTCTAATTAAAGCAGGTAATAAACACTTGTCAACCACTGCAAAAGCATTTCATCACAAGCTAAACAACACTGCCCTTTTCTTTGAAAGAGCAAAGTGCACATAAAAAAACAAAACACAAAAAAACAGATTTTGTTTTTGTTTTCTGTTGCACAACTTTTGTCTTCTCATATGGCTGTCATTTGAATCTAATTGATCTGTATTTGAAACATATCAATAGAATGTTTTTACATCTCTTCCAGTTCATTTTAATACCTGTGCCATTTTTAAGATTCTGCATTACATCATGTTACTGTGAATGGAGAACTCCTGGGGTTGATGATCGTATTGAAGCTGGACACCTGTCTTATAAGCACAAAGCCACTGCAGTGAAAGTGGCAGCTAAAGCTATGGCCCCACTGATAACACCTAGAGTTCCTATTCAGACCAAGGTTCCACTGGAAAGGCAGGAAAGGAGAGGAGACAACTTAAGATAGATGGGGACTGACCTATCTCCTAGGGAAGACCGGAGGTAAACAGAGTCATGTATTGGAAATGGATGTATTTTGCACAGTCCTGTCACTGGCAATTGGACTTCACTTCCAATACTACTTCACTCTAGAAATTTTAACACTTTAAATGATTGATCTGAGCTGATCATCTAACCAACATTTTAATAATAAAATATTTCACAAAATTCAAAACATAGAGGCCCATCTCTGAAGACCCATTCACGTTCTCTATTTCTCTTCAGCTGAAAAATTAAAATCAGCCATATGAACTATCAAGATTCCAAACTTTACTCTTCCATAATGGGTCTTGATACTGTACCCTCAAAATGCATGTATGACTTGGAACCAGATCTGAACTGTGTTTTAATTCGAAAACCAGAAACAAGAAGGGAAGCAAAACATAACCAAAAATGAAATCATCGGGAAACTGTATGTTCTTTTTTAAAAGTTTCTAGCAGTAATTCATAACTTTTGTAAATTTTCCACATATTATTTATCACGATTGTATTAATAAATATTATGTTATGAAGAAAATAAATATTTTAGAAAATCTACTCAATTATAGAACAAAAGGATAAGAAACTAACATGTCCAGACTCTTTACATACATTCTTTCTTTCTATCCTCAGGACAAACCTAAGAGGAATGTACAACTTTTACATTTTTAAAGATTAGGAGCCTAAGGCTCAAAGAAGTTAAGTAACTTACTCTAAATCAATCAGAAAAAAAGCTATAAGATAAACATTCTTGATATTCTGTAAAGGAGGCACAGACTTTTTTCTCCTGCATGAAACAGAACTAGACAGATGTGTTTAAAGCATTTTATTTAAGAATCTTTTGGAGCTCTCCTTTTTTAAATCTCTCTCTCCAAATAGATATATTTATAATATATTTTTTTTCCTCCATTGACTTTAGCTAAAAATCATACTACTTAATGGAAAGTGCCTCATCTGACATAGATTTCCTAATATTAGCTAGAAAGATGCAGAGCCCAGAAAAAAATGTTCCTTAATCAAAGTCAAGTTCTGAAAATCAAGATACAGAAATTGAAAAAAATACTTATAAAAAGTCTTTTCTTATGACTTGAAGATAAGTTTTTTTTAACAACTGCTCAAGGCTTTACCATCACATGAAGTCCCACATGAGGGGAAAGACATCAGCAGAGTAGACTCAGGAATCAGAAAGCATTTGTTTAAATTCAAACTCTAGCACTTAATGATTATAAATTCTTGGGCAAATTACTTAACCTCTCAGTATTCATATCTACAAAACAGAGATTTTATAGATATATAAAATCTATAAAATGGATAAAATAATCAATCTACATCTAAGGGTAGTGCTTAGCATAGTGCCTTGTTTATAAAATGTACTCATGTAGGGTGGCAAACAGAATTGTTTGACTATAACACTGGAGATTCATCTTGAATTGCCCGGCAACTTGGAAGCTAGAATTAGGGGTCCTAAGCATCTCCCATGTTGTAAACTCAACTCACCAGGGAGGCCAGTGGCTTCCTATTACAACCATTAAGACCGCTTCCCAAGGGCTCCAAGTCCTGAGCATCTGGCATTTCTAGCATCCCTATCCAGCTGATGCCCACCTACCTCAGGTGACTTGGCAACTGGGCCCAAAATGTTTATTTCTTCCTTGAGAAGGCAGTTTCACCCTTCCATTATAAGAATGTAGAATAGCAGTCATGTAGTGTCTCTCCCCTCAAAACGCAAATCTAGTTTAATGTCCAGTTGCTTGCCCAGACTCCAGCATCCCTTCCACTGAGACAATGAGAAATGGGGACCACGTGCCTCTTTTTGCTGCTCACTGTTGGTCTTTCCAGTAAAACCTATCTCCCGGGACACTGTGGTATCCACCTTTTCCCACCTCGTCTCCATTCAGCAAATGTTAGCTACTCCTAGCTCCACTACCTTGGAATTGGCTCCTTATATAAAGGAGGATTCATAGGATACACAGTAGCCTTTGGTACGACCACCCTGTTATGAAGTCAGCTATGTAAAATGTCCTGCCTGAATGACTACAGATGTTCTCAGTCAGTTCTTGCTTGTTTCAGCTGGGCTCTCTTCCAGGTGCTGGTCTTATGAATGAAGTCTTCTGATATAAAATTTGTGAGCAAACTAAGCCTAATCAGAGATAAAGTTTTAAGTTAATATTCTCCTAGTCTTTACATGTGTGCGAATAATTAGTTGTTTGTGAGTTTTTAGGGTTTCAAGGCATAAGCTTAGAAAATACACTGACAAGAAACCTCAGAAGCCAAAAAGTATAGATGTAGAAACTGGTTTTTGAAAATTTGATCTTCAGAGTTCTGAATTCTCAGCCTTAAGGTAAATTTAAGATAGTTTTACTGATAAAGAGAGAAAAGGAAAAAACTATGCTTTGAAGTAGAAGTATACTATGCCTCGGTTTTTGGCTGCAGTTTTTATGATATAGTAAAGGAACATAATGATTTTTTCATTTTTTAAAAAAATGCTGAGGGGCAAGAAGAGCATGCATCCAACATCATGTCCCACTACAAAGCAAAACCCCCAAAATTCAATGTACAAAAGCAAAACAATGAATTTTCTTTTGAAAAATTTTGTAAAGGAAAGAGATCAGATCTGCAAGTCATTCAAAGCAAAATATATATATTTGTAAACATATAAAGAAAGAATTCCCATTTTGAGAGAATTTTACAGGCTAAAAACACAAGTGAAGAAAAATATTTTGGGGAAAAAGTGATAGGTCATCAGGAATAGTGGATGCTTCAGCAATAAGGAAGCTCCTATGTTCTCCTTACTGGTAAATGTTCACATTTTTGCACTGAAATAGGTACACTTCAGTGCTCCATGGCAATACACAAACATATTATCTTAAATTTCCTGTCTTCCTACCTCTTAAATGTGCCCCATCTTCTGTAGGAGTCCTTAAATGTTGGCCTTCTTGCTATCTTACACATTGCTTTTTGATGAAAACACAAAACGGAGCTTTCTAGGAATACATGATAAGGAATTGGTGATATGACCCTATGCAAGAAGACCTTTAAAAGGTGAAAAAGAGCTAAGCATACAGTGGGCTTTAAATTATGTCTTTATGCTTTATCTATAGGATTCCATCATGCTCAGAAGTTCATTAACTGCATTAATTCCAGTCTGTGGACCTGGACGTGGGAGGAGGTGGAGAAATGACAAAAGGAGCTATAGCTACGGGACCGTTCACTAGATGGAGAATCAAGCAAATGGAAGAAACAACATTTCCCACAGTTAATGTTTAGTGAGCCAGAGCCATTTTTTCAATGCACTAAAAGTTAAAGTTAAAGCTTAAACATGCTTTTCAACAACTTTTTTAAAAGCAGGTCTATCCCTTACCCCAAACAGACAGTAGAGACTGTTCAACCAGGACTGACCTAGCCTTTGTCTTGATATCACTGAACTCTAGCCCTATTCCACTCACATCTGGTGTAGCCAGGGATCAGTTCATCCCTTACTGGAGCTGTCAAAATGCACAACTCCAGGGGGCACAGTTCCCATGCTCTACAGTGTGAAGGGTGCAATGTGAAAGTCACCCTGTGCCGCCCCAAGGGACTTCTGCTAGAGGGAAGCTCAGACTGCTGTGCTGCTGTGGCTCTCATTCAAGGCAGAGACCCTAAGTTTAATTTCTAGAGGCTGTAATGAGCTGTGAAAAAATGGATAAGAAGATAACATTTTTTAAAGATCAGTGATGGATGATTCTCATTTATGTAATGAACTGTAGGCTGAGGAGAAATCTCATATACTAATCCTTCAAAACCTACAGGACTCTTTGGGTCTTAACCCCACCCCTTGCCTCTTATGCCTCCTTCTCTGACCCTGCATGTTCTCTACCCCTGTCCCCAAACCCTGTGCATATGTCTCCATTGTACTTTCCATTCTCGGTATACCTCTCCCCTTACTTATATCTTCTCCCTTTCCTTTTGATCTCTTTCATCTTTCTCTCTGCTCCTAACATTTATTTCTCTGTTCTGCTATTTTAAGCATTCCCAATATGTCACCTTATCTCTATCTCTCTAGGTCCTTCCTTTCTGTGTCCCAGTGGGCATCATTCATCTCCAGCTGCCTTTTTACTGTCTATTTACCCTTTCTCCCACTGTTTCTTTAATCTCCTTTGGTCAATACCCCATTTCTTTTATTTTTCTAGTTTCTTTCTTTCTATCTTTTCCTTTAACTGACCACGATGAGAAACCAAAGTACAGTGTCCTCTCTGGTCCCACACTGATTTTTCTTCTGTGTCTGTGGTCCTTGAAAATGTACAGAAGACATTTGGGGATTCAAAAGTAAATCTCAATACTCATAACATTTAAAGCTGGCCTTTCCATTACACCTTGAACATATTGCAATTTTATAGATATTTATAACACATGCTGAAGAACATTTTTATACTACTTATTCCTGCACCACACGAGACTACTAAAGTGCAGACTGTGTGATCCTTAATCTCAGCTCTACATATATTCCTCACTGGCTTTAGAATTCTTGAAAAAATGCTTAAACCTATGTCAAAATTCTTCTCAAGCATGTGTCTATTTTTCTCTTGACTACTTGTGTGCACAAAAGGAAAACTTGACTCCTTGCTTTGTTTCACCCAATTATTACCCTGCACTAAAGTCCACCTTTGGGCAGCAACAGTCACATGATTTTGGAACTCAGATAATGATTTAGGCAAATGCTGAGGAAGAAAACTTCCCAAATAATTTAGCATCTTCTTCAAGAAATCATAAAGTAAGCCACAAAATAGACCAAGAAGTAGTAACAGACTCATAAACATAAGAACAAAAATACATGAGTTAGAATCCAAAAGCTGGTTCATTGAAAAAATAATATAAAATAGATAAAATACCAAACAAACAACTTAAGAAGGGTAAAAGGGACAAAATGCAAATACACAAAATGAGAATTAGTTAAGGGGAAGGGGATAACCACAGAAACAGAGAAAATAGAAGGAATCTTAAGATGCTATTTTGTTCAATTATGGCCAAAAAATTCAGAAAAATGGAATAAAACATGTAATATTTAAAGAAAGCATAATTTGCTAAAATTGACTTAAAAAGAAGGAGAAAGATCTAAAGAGACCGATATTCAGGACTGATACTCCAGATACTTTCATGGCAGGGGCCTCAAACAGTAAGAACGGAATCCAGCTGTACCTGCACATTATGGCTGAACATAAGCCCTGCCAAGAGCCACATAAAACAGAAGAATTTGACAAAGAACTACCCTTAGAAGAGCTATAAGGTACTAATGGTTTAAGAGGAAATTCTACCAAAGCTTAAAAGAGTAGATAATTCCAAATTATTGAAATTTTAGAACATAGAAAAAGAAAATAAATGGGCATTTCATATTTGATAAAGATATTTAAAATCAGGGGAAAATATTGAAGGGAGATAGATCACTCAATAAATATTGCTGGGATAATTGAGTAGCCACATGGATCTGTACATCACACCACATACCAGAAAAAATTTCAAATGGACCAATGATTAAAGTGTTCAAAATGAATCCTTAAAAGTATTAGGAGAAATGTGACAACATTTTAATCTTAAAATGAAAAGAACTTTCCTAAAAAGACTTTTAAAAATCCATAAACCATAGTGGAAAATGGAGAGAAAATTTTAAATATACTTATAATTTATTATATTGACATTTTATAGGCGCTGGAAGGATACGTAGCATTTAATGATAGGGAGAGATGGGGGTAAACTAGGCAAATGTAGGTCACTATGGAAGAGAGGCTTTCACTTTATTAAAACATTGATTTATATTACATAATAATACCTATTTTAAGCATAAGGAAATACTTTCTGAGAAAGGAATACTTGCTTATGATAAAATATCTAGGAGGTGGTGGAGCCAAGATTTGAATTAAAAAAGAGAAACTGAGTTAAATAATGTGGCACATGATTATATATAATTTATATAACTCCAAAATCTAATATGTTAGAATAACTGAACTATTTGGAATAGTGCTTCACTTTACCTTACAGTAAATTGTAGAACTCTCTTCTTCATGGAATCCCGTTTTTTGTTCAGATATTTCATTTGGTGCTGTCTTATCGATGGTTTTTTCAAAGGAAGAACACAGGTATCAGTGGAAGGGAAGAATACTTTGGAAAGTATGTTGGCAATTCTCCATCCTATATATTAGGAGACATTTTCATCCCCTACATTTGATGAAACTTTTGTGCTATAACTTGTGAAAGGATCAGTTGGGTCATTTATCTCAGCCTGTTGAAAGAAAAGAAAAAGTAACCAGTTGACATAGAATTAAATGAGAAAAAAAGATGTATTATTATTAAAGTTAAAATGTATGCTTATTTTCTTTGACTAATGTTGCATTCTTCCTACTAAAATAAGCTTTAATAGAGAAATGCAGTTCCCCAAAAGATTTTAAAAATCGTAACAAGAATTTTCAATGAAATAAACAATTAAGCATGAAGGAAATCAGTCTTGAAATTTCAAAAATGTAATGATATAATTTCTATTTTAAATTTGTATACTTCCACACAAGAATTTCATAAGCATTTGTAATATGTAATAAGAAATTAAGCAATCAGTTGAAGTAATACAAATGTTTTATTAAGTCAGAATTTCATTTCTCTGTGCATAATCTAAACTTTCCTTGAAGTCAACAGAAAACTTCTATAGCACAAAACTTGAGTAAAGTAAAAAAACAAAAAGGGCTTTATATTTAGCTTTCATTGGAGATGTTTTAGGCTTTAGATTTATATTAAATTGAATATGTCCTAATATAGAAAAAAAACCTAACACAAAAATTCCACAATACTTAAGCAATTTTTATTCAGGGAAGAGCAATTTTCTGAATTTTCCTATTTATATTCAATAAATATCAGTCCATGACTGATTTTTAATCATATCTTCTTTTGAGACAGCTAGAGGCATGTTTTCCTTGGCTGGTATCAGTAATAATAAATGAAGATGTAAGTTTCAAAATGTCATGTATTATACTTTTTTTAGTGTTTACAATATGCTAATATTAAAAACTCTCTTTCTCATAACAAAGTTAGGTGCTGCCTCCTATTATTTAAGTTCTTTCCATTTTATTTAATATTATCCACCTTTGGGCAGCTCATTACCAGTCACTCAGGATTCATTTTAAATGTCTATAGATCCTATGGTAGAAAACAAAGGAATGAAAAATTTTTTTCTGCATATGAATATCTAACTAACCTCTTTAGGATTCCAAGATCAGGATTAGCTCAATGAAATTACTATTTAAAGACTGACTATTGCATTATCTAGACAAAATTACAGTGGAAAAAATGAGAACAATCTTATAATAAAGATTGAAAAAATAAAGGTTTAAAGCAATAAGGAAAACAGCAAAAGGCAAAGTAAATATATATATGGAATACTGTGAAATGATGAGAAAGAATAACATGCAAAAAACATGTGTAAAAAAATACGGTGAAGGGCCTCCCTGGTGGCGCAGTGGTTGGGAGTCCGCCTGCCAATGCAGGGGATACGGGTTCGTGCCCCGGTCTGGGAGGATCCCATATGCCGCGGAGTGGCTGGGCCCGTGAGCCATGGCCGCTGGGCCTGCGCGTCCGGAGCCTGTGCTCCGCAACGGGAGAGGCCACAACAGTGAGAGGCCCACATACCGCAAAAAAAAAAAAAAAAAAAATACGGTGAAAATCATGCAATAGGTAAGCATCAAAAAAATGAAATGAGGGCTCAAAATAGCCTCAAAGTGCTAGAAAATTAATACTGACATTTAAAAAAGAGAGCTGTATTTTCACTATTTCAGTAAAGGAACTTTATCACTAGCCCTCATTGAAATATACCTATTCTTAAATATCTTTGATTTCAATTATCTCTGGATGTTGAAATCAGTATACAATTATGTTTATACTATTCCCAGTTGTGTATCTTGCTTATTAACTAGGTCGAAATCATGGAAAGAGCATTCAATTTCAAACAAGAAGTTAAATTGTGCCAAGAACACTCAGTAGCTGTTGTGATTTTTAGGACATTATTTAATGTCTCAAAGTCTGCATGTTCATCTGTAAAATGTTAATCACAATACCTGGGCTGTTTATTCTGCTTAGTTTCTCTGGATTAATTTTTTCATAAGAAAAGGTACTTCAAAATCAGTAACAACATATAGTTGCACAAACATACTACTATGAGCTCTTCCATTGCTGAGAGAATGATGAATTAATAAATGTGTAAGTGACTGGACCAACAAAAATAATGTCTTCTCATCACATAATTTCTGGTAAAATACATTGTTTCCAGGAGAGCATTACCCTGCATTATAGAATCTTAATGCTCTTTTCATTTTGTCTCATTTGGCTATGCTTTGCTTTCTTCCCTCCCAGACTGGATAGGTTATATAGATCCAGATGCCAGCTCTCTCAAATAGCAAAATGACGGCATTGCCACATCTTTCATGATGGTTCCCTGGTTGAAAGCCCAGGTTAATTTTCCGCCCTCAATGACGTCCAAGGCATTCAACTTATGGAAATGTAGCTTCAAATATCAGTCAAAGGCATATTTGCCTATCTATAAAAGGTTTTGTTTGTTTTCCTGCAGGAAAAAGCCAGGAAAGAATATGGGGCTTTGCAGTTAGAAAGATCTGAAATCAGGTCTGGCTATCCCACTTACTAATTTATTTATTTATTATTTATTTATTTATTTCAATTAATTTATTATTTTTGGCTGTGTTGGGTCTTCTTTGTGGTGTGCAGGCTTCTCATTCTGGTGGCTTCTCTTGCTGCAGAGCATGGGCTCTAGAGCGCAGGGGCTTCAGTGATGCGGCACATAGGCTCAGTAGTTGTGGCTCATGGGCTCTCTTAGAGCACAGGCTCAGTAGCTGTGGTGCACGGGCTTAGTTGCTCCGTGGCATGTGGGATCTTCCCGGACCAGGGCTTGAACCCATGTCCCCTGCATTGGCAGGCGGATTCTTAACCACAGCACCACCAGGGAAGCCCCCATTTACTAATTTAAAATGCAAACGGGGAATTTAGTTAACCTCTCCAGGTCTATATTTTGTGTTTAGTTTGGTTCCATTTTGTTTTTCATTTGTGATGTGGAGATAATAATTACCACCTCAGAGTTTTGTGAGGATTCACCTAGACGACAAAGGATGATCTGTCTAGCCAATAGTGAGAAGCTCAATAGGCATCAGTTGCTTCAGGGCTACCCTAAGACAGACACTGATGCTCTGGTTTTTATAAGATCCTTCCACCACCAATCTTGAGAAGACTTGATCTAACCTCTTCATGCTGAAAACAAATTTGTTACAAAGCCACTTTTACATTAACAAATCTATCAAATAGGATTATAATTACACTTCCAGTCATCTCTATTCTAAAGAGTCTTCCTTCTCTTAAAGATATTATTCTCATTTTAAAATTCAGAGACTATGAATTTATTTATGCCAATGGTGCATAAGTATAAATCTATACTTCTTGGAAGTAAACTTACCCAAAATATGAATGACCATTATTTAGATTCCAAATTCATGAATTTACTACTATTGACTGCCAATGAATACTACCCCAAGCTCCAATCTTTATACATTATTTATACATTTTTATCATGTGTGCCTATTTTCTTAGCAATGCCATGCAAGTTTTAAAATTCAGGATCTTTCTTATTGCATTGTTGAAACTTGACATTTTTTATTAAGAAACAAATGGCAAATTTTATTATCTGATAATTTTACTGATTTAGTATTAAAATTGAAAAAGTGGTATTCCTGAAGAATATTTCTCTCTCACATAGATTGTAGCAACGTGCAAGGTCAGATACCCACCCTTCTGTCTTTATATTGGGCATAATGATGGTAAAAACCAGGATTCATTTAGGTTGGCAAGAAGATGGATGTCAGAGCAGGTGAAATTATTCAAGGAATTATGATGTAGTAGCAATACAAAAGAAAATAAAAGCCTGTCCAGAGTTCTGAATTTTCCATCAATAATTAGGGAAATGTAGTACCGAAATTTAAGCTAACCCACACTACCCTTGACATGATGGAATAAAAGAGAAAGAAATAGGATATTAAGCCACTGTGGCATAGTTTGCATTAAATTTTGTCTCCATCTCTTACTATGTCTCTGTTTTTGGTCTCCACCTGCCCTTAAGTAGTCTTAGACCTGGGAACATTTAACTTATTTGTGAAAAAAATTATAATTTTTTCTTCAAACTTCAAAATTTAAATATAAGTGACTTACTGGTGGTCTCAAAAGGTTATTTCCTACAGGAGTTATAAAATCTCACAAAGGAGGACAGCATGAGTAACTCCTTGTTACTAAAATTGTGGTCCTTAGACCATTATTATTGTCATTACCTAGGAGCATGTTCTAAATAGAGAATTTCAGGCCCTACTCCTGAATATATTAAAGTTTAAAAGGACTGATGTAGTAGATTAAGAAAAGGACTAGATGGAAATATCCATTTTCCCACTTTATAAGTTGTGTGATCTTGCACAAGTTACTTAACCACTCCAAGCATGTTTCTTCATTCCTAAAATAGAATAAAAATAATACTGTCCTTTCTAGGTTACTGTAAAAATTAAACACAAAACGTGAATATATTTTCTAGCATAGTGTCTGGCACACAAAAGTTCTTCAATAAATGTTAGTTCCTTGTTTATATCTAATTTTGGAGGCAGGATGACATGGAAATGGCAAAGCCTTTGGGTTAAACTCACTCATAGGTGCATTCACCACCAGCTACTTCTTTTAATCGTTTAGACTCAGATCCTCTATCCGTATGTGTGATGGTGGTGGTGGGAGAGTTATAAGGCTTAGATGAGTTAATAAAGGTAAGATACTTAGCACAGTGGCTGGTGCACTGTAAAAACTCTACAAATATTTTTGTTTTCTTAAAACAACCTATCTGTTATACTGGAATTCTATTCATAAGTATTTAAAGAAACCACACTCTTTCAAAAATACACCTCCCTTTCCACGTTTAAGAGTTTCCATTTATGTCAAAAGAAGAGCCATATATGGGGGATGAGAGAGATTGTTATTGCGAGAATAGAGACTAATAGTGCTGTTTATTCTATTTTGCTGCTTAAAGAGTACATTAGGAAGATGGCAGCATGGGAGGATGCGGAGTTCACGTCTCCCTACAACCAGGGCACCTGCTGGATGCTGGTGGGGGACCTCAATACCCAAGAAAATGGGAGGAACCCCAAGCAACTGGGTAGAATGTGGAGGGGTGAGGGGGAGGGGAAGTGGAGGCCAGACAGGACCAGTGTCCCTGAGGGGTGGCTGGGAGAGGGGAGGGGTTCCCATGCATGCTGGGACCCTTGGGAGCTTGGAGGATCGGGGGGAGTGCACCTAGCATTTCCCCTGCCCAATTGGGTTCTGGGAGGCCTGCTGGGCTCCCAGACCTGGTCCTCTGTTCTCTGGGGCCCCCTCTGGGCCACGTGGGTCCTAGGAGCATAGGAGGGAGGTGGGGGGAGAATAGGAGAGGAGGATGGGGAGGGGCCCTCCGGGACTGGAGGGTCAGGGGAGGCACGGAGGGCATTTCCCCAACCCACTTGGGCCCTAGGAAGCCTGCTAGGCTACCAGTCCTGGTCCTCCATTCTCTAGGGCCCCCTCTGACCTTGTGGGTCCTAGGGGCATGGGAGGGAGGAGGGAAAGAGGAGGAGAGGCGGACAGTGGGACCCTCCAGGACCAGAAAATCAGCAGAGGTGTGGAGTGCATTCCCCCCACCCATTCAGGCCCTGGGAAGCCTGCTGGGGTCCTGGTTCAGGTCTTTTGCCTTCCAGAACCCCCTCCAGCTGTGTTGGTCCTGGAATGGGGGGAAGAAAAGGAGAGTGGTTGCGAAGTGGCCCTCTGGGATCGGAGGATCACAGGAGGCACCGTGGGCATTTCCCCCACACTCTTGGGCCCCCAGAAGCCTGCTGGGCTCCCTGGCCAGGTCCTCGTTCACCAGGGCCCCTTCCAGGGCGCATTGGTCCTAGGGGCATAGGAGGGAGGAAGGGGGAGAAGAGGAGAGGTGGAAGGGGAGGGGCCCTCTGGGGTGGAGGATCAGGGGAGGCACAGAGGGTGTTTCCCCCACCCACTTGGGCCCCAGGAAGCCTGCTGGGCTCCCAGCCATGGTTCTCCATTCTCCAAGACACCCTCTGGCCGTGGGGGTCCTAGGGTCATAGGAGAGAGGCAAGAGGGGGGAAGAGGAGGAGAGGGAGATGGGAGGGGAACCTCCAGGACCGGAGGATCAGGGGAAGCACCACAGGCGTTTCCCCCACCCACTCAGCCCCAGAAAGCCTGCTGGGCTTCCAGGTCTGGTCCCCTGCCTTCCTGGGCCCTCTCCAGCCACGTGGGCCTAGGAGGGGAGGGAGTGAGCGATGAAGAAGAGAGACCAAAGGGGAGGGAGCCTCTGGGATAGAAGAACTGTGGGAACAGACCTAGCATTTCCCCCACCTACTTGGGCCCAGGGAGCCTGCTGGGGTCCTGGACCTGGTCCTCCACCCTCCAAGGCTAGAGGCACCGCTGGAGCCTCCTACCGTGCTGAGTCTAAGCGCCACCACCCACCCCTCCCAGCACCTTTATGGCCCTGTTGGGTCTGAAGCATAGGCCCTGCCTACTGCCTAAACCCCGCCCCTACCTAAGTTCTGCCACACACAGCCAAGGCCTTTTCAGGCTTTTTTTTCCTCCTGTCTTTTTCTATTGTGGTTCTCTTTTACCTTCTGGTTGTTTCATCTGTATATTAATTTATTTTTTCCATTTTTTTAGTTTTCTAATTTTATTTTATTTTTTACTCTGTTATTGTTCTGCTCCTTTTTTTTTCTTTTCTTTGTTTTTCAGAACTGCGTGGCTTGTGGAATCTTGGTTCATGAGTTGGGGGTCGGGTCTGAGCTCCTGCAATGGGGGCTCCGAGTCCAAACCACTGGACTAACAGAAAACCTCAGACCCCAGGGAATATTCATCACAGTGAGGTCTCCCACAAGTCCTCATCTCGACACCAAGACCCAGCTGTATGCAGCAGCCCACAAACTCAAGTGCTGGAAGCCTCAGGCCAAACAACCAGTAAGACAGGAACACAATCCCACCCACCAAAAAGAAAAAAAAAAAATACTGAGACGACAAGAAAATATGTCACTGATGAAGAAGCAAGGTAAAAAATTACAAGACCAATAAATGAAGAGGAAATAGGCAACCTTCCTGAAAAAGAATTCAGAGTAATGATAGTAAAGATGAACCAGAATCTCGGAAACAGAATGGAGGCACAGATCGAGAAAATACAAGAAATGTTTAACAAAGACCTAGAAGAACTAAAGAACAGAGATAAACAACACAATAACTAATATGAAAAATACACAAGAAGGAATCAATAACAGAATAACTGAGGGAGGAGAACAAATAAGTGAGCTGGAAGAGAGAATGTTGGAAATAACTGATGAGGAGCAGAGTAAAGACAAAACAATGAAAAGAACTGAAGACAATCTCAGAGACATCTTGTACAACACTAAACACACCAACATTCGAATTATAGGGGTCCCAGAAAAAGAAGAGAAAAGGAAAGGGTCTGAGAAAATATTCAGAGAGATTATAGTGGAAAAATTCCCTAACATGGGCAAGGAAATAGTCACCCAAGTTCAGGAAGTGCAGAGTCCCACACAGGTTAAACCCTAGGAGAAACACACCAAGACACATATTAATCAAACTAACTAACATTAAATTCAAAGAAAAAATATTAAAAGCAGCAAGGGAAAAGCAAAAAATAACATACAAAGGAATCCCCATAAGGTTAACCGCTGATTTTTCAGCAGAAACTCTGCAGGCCAGAAGGCAGTGGCAGGACATACTTAAAGTGATAAAAGAGAAAAACCTACAACCAAGATTACTCTACCCAGCAAGGATTTCATTCAGATTCAATGGAGAAATCAAAAGCTTTTCAGACAAGCAAAAGCTAAAGAATTCAGCACCACCAAACCAGCTTTACAACAAATAAATGCTAAAGGAACTTTTCTAGGCAGGAAACACAAGAGAAGAAAAAGACCCACACCAAAAGCAAATAGAGAAAGAAGAACAAAGAAAATCCAAAATTATTACAAGGAAAGAAATCATAAAAATCAAAGTAGAAGTAAGTGAAATAGAAATGAAGAAAAATAGCAAAGATCAATAAAACTAAAATTTGGTTCTTTGAGAAGATTGAAAAAAATTGATAAACCTTTAGCCAAACTGATCAAGAAAAAAAGGTAGAGGATGCAAATCAATAAAATTAGAAATGAAAAAGGAGAAATCACAACTGACACTGCAGAAATACAAAGTATTATAAGAGAATACTACGAACAACTATATGCCAATAAAATGGACAACCACAAAAAAATGGACAAATTCTTGGAAAGGGACAATTTTTCAAGACTGAACCTGAAAGAATTAGAAAATATAAACAGACTTATCACAAGTTCTGAAATTGAAACTATAATTAAAAATCTTCCAACAAACAAAAGTCCAGGACCAGATGATTCACAGGTGAATTCGAGCTGACATCCATCATTCTGAAACTCATCCAAAAAACTGCAGAGGAAGGAACACTCCCAAACTCATTCTACAAGGCCACCATCACCTGGACACCAAAACCAGACAAAGATATCACACACAAAAAAGAAATTCACAGACCAATATCACTGATGATTATAGAGGCAAAAATCCTCAACAAAATACTAGCAAACAGAATCCAACAGCATATTAAAAGGATCATACACCATGATCAAGTGGGTTTGATCCCAGGGATACAAGGATTCTTCAGCATATGAAAATCAATCAATGTGATACACCCTATTAACAAACTGAAGAATAAAAACCATATGATCATCTCAACAGATGCAGAAAAAGCTTTTGACAAAATTCAACACCCATTTATGATAAAAACTCTTCAGAAAGTGGTCATAGAGGGAACCTACCTGAACACGATAAAGGCCATATATGAGAAACACACAGCAAACAGAATTCACAATGGTGGAAAAGTGAAAGCATTTCCTCTAAGATCAGGAAAAAGACAAGGATGTCTTGTCTTTTTCCTGATCAACATAGTTGCTGAAGTCAACATAGTTGTTGAAGTGCTAGCCACAGCAATCAGAGAAGAGAAAGAAAAGGAACACAAATTGGTAAAGAAGTAAAACTGTCACTGTTTGCAGATGACATGATACTATACACAGAAAATCCTAAAGATGCCACCGGAACTACTAGAGCTAATCAATGAATTTGGGAAAGTTTTAGTATACAAAATAATGCACAGAAATCTCTTGCATTCCTATACACTAACAATGAAAGATCAGAGAGAGAAATTAAGGAAACAATCACATTCACCATTGCAACAAAAAGAATAAAATACCTAGGAATAAACCTACCTAAGGAGACAAAAGACCTGTACTCAGAAAACTACAAGACACTGATGAAACAAATCAAAGATGACATAAACATGGAGAGATATACCATGTTCATGGATTGGAAGAATCAATATTGTGAAAATGACTATACTACCCAAAGCAATCTACAGATACAACGCAATCCCTATCAAATAACCAATGGCATTTTTTACAGGGCTAGAATGAAAAATCTTAAAATTTGTATGGAGACACAAAAGACCTCGCATAAACAAAGCAATCTTGAGGGAAAAAAATGGAGCTGGAGGAATTGGACTCCCTGACTTCAGACTATACTACAAAGCTACAGTAATCAAGACAATATGGTACTGGCATAAAAACAGAAATACAGATCAATGGAACAAGATACAAAGGCAGAGATAAACCGACACACCTGTGGTTAACTAATCTATGACAAAGGAGGCAAGGATATACAATGGAGAAAAGACAGTGTCTTCAATAACTGGTGCTGGAAAAACTGGACACTTACATGTTAAAGAATGAAGTTAGAACACTCCCTAACATCATACACAAAAATAAACTCAAGATGGATTAGAGACCTAAATGTAAGACCGGACACTATAAAACTCTTAGAAGAAAACATAGGAAGAACACTCTTTGACATAAATCACAGCAAGATCTTTCATGACCCACCTCCCAGAGTAATCAAAATAGAAACAAAGAAACAAATGGGACCTAATGAAACTTAAAAGCTTTTGTACAGCAAAGGAAACTATAAACAAGACGAAAAGACAACCCTCAGAATGGGAGAAAATATTTGCAAATGAATCAACAGACAAAGGATTAATCTCCAAAATATATAAACAGCTCATGCAGCTCCATATTAAATAACAACTGAGTCAAAAAACGGGCAGAACACCTAAACAGACATTTCTCCAAAGAAGACATACAGATGGCCAAGAGGCACAGGAAAGGCTGCTCAGCATCACTAATTATTAGAGAAATTCAAATCAAAACTACAATGAGGTATCACCTCACACCAGTTAGAATGGGCATCATCAGAAAATCTACAAACAACAAATGCTCGAGAGGGTGTGGAGAGAAGGGAACCCTCTTGCACTGTTGGTGGGAATAAAAATTGATACAGCCACTGTGGAGAACAATATAGAGGTTCCTTAAAAAACTAAAAATAGAATTACCATATGACCCAGCAATCCCACTACTGGTCATATACCCAGAGAAAACTATAATTCAAAAAACCACATGCACCCCAATGTTCATTGCAGCACTATTTACAATAGCCAGGTCATTTAAGCAATCTAAATTCCCATCAACAGATGAATGGATAAAGAAGATGTGGTAAACCTATACAATGGAATATTGCACCATAAAAAAGAAAATTTGTTCATTTGTAGAGACGCAGATGGACCTAGAGACTATCATACAGAGTGAAATGTCAGAAATAGAAAAACAAATACCGTATATTAACACATATATGTGGAAGCTACAAAAATGGTACAGATGAACTGTTTGCAAGGCAGAAATAGAAACACAGATGTAGAGAAACACACATATGGACACCAAGGGGGGAAAGCAGGGGAGGGTGGTGGTGGTGGGATGAATTGGGAGATTGGGAACAACACATATACACTATTATTATAAAATATATAACTAATAAGAACCTGCTGTATAAAAAATAAATAAATAAAATAAAATTCAAAAAATAAAGATCAAATTATATAAAAGTAAAAATTAAAAAAAGAAATACAAATTGGAAAAGAAGTAGTAAAACTGTCACTGTTTGCAGATGACATGATACTATACACGGAAAATCCTAAAGATGCCACAATAAAACTACTAGAACTAATCAATGAATTTGTTAAGCTTGCAGGATACAAAATTAATGCACAGAAATCTCTTGCATTCCTATACATTAACAATGAAAGATCAGAAAGAGTAATTATGGAAACAATTCCATTCACCACTGTAATAAAAAGAATAAAATAGCTAGGAATAAACCTACCTAAGGAGATGAAAAACTTGTACTCAGAAAACAATAAAACACTGGTGAAAGAAATCAAAGATGACATAAACAGATGAAGAAATATACCATCCTCTTGGATTGGAAGAATCAACATTGTGGAAATAACTATACTACCCAAAGCAATCTACAGATCCAATGCAATCCCTATCACACTACCAATGGCATTCTTTACAGAATTAGAACAAAATTTTTTACAATTTGTATGGAAACACAAAAGACGCTGAATAACAAAAGCAATCTTGAGAAAGAAAAACAGAGCTGGCGGAATCTGGCTCCCAGACTTCAAACTGTACTACAAAGCTACAGTAATCAACACAGTACGGTACTGGCACCAAAACACAAATATAGATCAATGGTATAGGATAGAAAGCCCAGAGATAAACCCACGCACATATGGTCACCTAATTTATGACAAAGGAGGCAAGAACATACAATGGAGAAAAGACAGACTCTTCAATAAGTGGTGCTGGGAAAACTGGACAGCAACATGTAAAAGAATGAAATTAGAATACTCCCTAACACCATACACAAAAATAAACTCAAAATGGATTAAAGATCTAAATGTAAGACCGGACACTATAAAACTCTTAGAGGAAAACATAGGGAAAACTCTCTTTGACATAAATCACAGCAAGATCATTTTTGACCCACCTCCTAGAGTAATGAAAATAAAAACAAAAATAAACAAATGGGAGCTAATGAAACTGAAAAGCTTTTGCACAGCAAAGGAAACTATAAACAAGATGAAAAGACAACCCTTAGAATGGGAAAAAATATTTGCAAATGAAGCAACTGACAAAGGATTAACCTCCAAAATATACAAACATGTCTTGGAGCTCCATATCAAAAAAACAAACAACCGAATCAAAAAACGGGCAGAAATCCTAAACAGACATTTCACCAAAGAAGACATACAGATGGCCAAGAGACACATGAAAGGCTGCTCAACATCACTAATTATTAGAGCAATGCAAAACTGCAATTAGATATCACCTCACACTGGTCAGAATGGCCATCATCACAAAATCCACAAACAATAAATGCTGGAGAGGGTGTGGAGAAAAGGGAACCCTATTGCACTGCTGGTGGGAATGTAAATTGATACAGCCACTATGGAGAACAGTATGGAAGTTCCTTAAAAAAACTAAAAATAGAACTACCATATGACCCCACAGTCCCACTACTGGGCATATACCCTGAGAAAACCATAATTCAAAGAGACATATGTACCCCAATGTTCACTGCAGCTCTATTTACAATAGCCAGGACACGGAAACAGTCTAAATGTCCAATGACAGATGAATGGATAAAGAAGATGTGGTACATATATACAATAGAATATTACTCAGCCATAAAACGGAAAGAAATTGGGTCAGTTGTAGAGTTGTGGATGGACCTAGAGTCCGTCATACAGAGTGAAGTAAGTCAGAAAGAGAAAAACAAATATCATATATTAACACATACATGTGGAATCTAGAAAAATGGTACAGATGCACCTATCTGCAGGGCAGGAATAGAGATGTAGATGTAGAGTAGAGAACCGACATGTGGACATGGTGGTGAAAGGGAAGATGGAACGAACTGGGAGATTAGGTTTGGCATAAATACACTACCATGTGTAAAATAGGTAGTGGAAACCTGCTATATAGCACGGGGAGCTCAGCTTGGTGCTCTGTGACAACCTAGCTGGGTGGGATGGTGGCGGGGAGCAAGTCCAAGAGGGAGGGGATATATGTATACATATAGCTGATTCAATTCATTGTACAGCAGAAATTAACACAACATTGTAAAGCAATTATACTCCAATAACTAGAAAAAGTACATTAGGAGTATGGAAATATCATTAAGAATAAAAACAAATTTTATTTTAAAGATATCACCATGAAATGTTAACAAGCAAGGGCTTTACCTAATGCGTCAAAAGTACTCTGAATAAAGTCACATATTCATTTTAGTTGTACATATTTCATTTTGATATTTTAGGTCATATACCAGATGGCAGAAAGCATTTATACATGATGACTTTTCTAGATGTGCCAACATATGCTGCTGAATTGCCTATACAGAAGATCCTTGCTCATTGCAAGTCTCCATGGAAGTATTTCAAACAAAGCACATCAATTAACATTTGTTTATTATGCCACTGTGACTATATGACAGTTTTTTATTTCTTTCCCAAATACTCAGGCAACAGTTGGGTTTATATTGAATTTGTCAGATGAAGGTTCATGTTTAGGGATATTTAGAAATGTTTTTCGTTTCAAATTTGCTATTAAATATCTCACCTCTCATCTAACCTCCATTAGGTATCAAATTTTATGAACAGATGTAAAAAGAATTGTAGATGATAGAATGCTACTATGGATAAAAAAATATAAGACATTTAAGTACATAATACAGTTAGTAAAGGATTTACCAGTGATGTAGATAAATTGAGGTATTAAGTATAAATTTTAATTTATTAAAATCAATAGTTTATCATATGAATTGCATATTTATTTTTAAAGTATAAAGAGAGAAAATCTCTCTTAATTCCATAAACATACAAGTATCATCAATCCTAGTGAAATAAATCCTTCCACTCTAATGTAGAGTAGTTTATAATTAAGGCTATGTTTCACTCTGTGTAGGTAATATGATGATTACCTTACACAAGGTAAGGTTCTGGGAGCAAGGTGTTAAGAAGGAAAGAATAAACAAAGGTTTTGCTATAAGCATAGTCATTTGCATTAACTGAAATAAAAGTGGAATAAATATTTTATTTCAGATCAAAGCATCTGAGGCACAAGCCTTCACTGTACGAACTGTATAGGGCTCTTTTTTTTTTTTAGATGTTCTCTATTCACATTGAGCAGAGAGGCAGCATCTAAAGACTAACAAGGTTTTTACCACTTGTAAAAGAAAGCTTCTAACTATTTTATGCCATAGAATTTGTTCCCCAAAGAGGTATCACAGGACAATAATATAAGTGGTTTAATAGTATGTGGGAATTATTAAGTAATTTTTAAAAACTAAGCATGTTTAAAAACAAGTACCTAACCTTTGTATTTTATTACTGTAAATAAGTGTTGCCATGATAGTGCCAAAAAGAAAAGAAAGAAAAGGAAAGGAAATTTGATTATATCATGTTCATGTTGTACTGTAAAATTAAACACACCTATAAAGATAAATTATATAGAAAGTGTTCAGACTATTCCAGACAAGATAGTACAACTTTAATAATTTCAAAATATTTGTTCTAACACATTACACCTATAGACCAAATGTACTCATTCTTTTGAAATCATCTTGCTTTGTCTGATTCACATATGTGATTTAGTTGTTTAAGTTATTCTACAGCACCATTATTAACTCACATACGAAGGCAGGTTTTTAAAACATGAAATAAATATAAGTATCATTTCCCTCAGAGAAATTAAGCATAAAAGGGAGTTTCAGCCTTAGAAGAGAAAAACTGAAAACTGCATAGATGCTAATCACTTTGGTCTTTTGAATAATTAGCTGTGGAGAATTTAAAGGCATTAATTTAGACATTATTATTCCTGAAACCTAGTATAGACATGTTATTATGCAATTTACATTAAAAATATATTAGCTAAAAATAATTTGGAAAAAAAATGCTTTATGACCAAAATCATAAAAATGAAGCAAGGAAAACCATTAGCTAGGAAAAGAACAAACACTGCAGTCAGACACTTAACTTTGTCATATCTATACCAATATAGAATTCTTGGCCAATAGAACTATCCTTCAAAATCAGATTGAATAAAAACCTTTTGTCAGTAAAAACTGACAGAATTAGCCACCAGCAGATGCTTATGGAAAGAATATGAAAGGATTTTCTTTGAGCGAAAGAAAATTAATCCCATATGGAAGGTCAGCGATTCAAGAAGGAAAAGTAAGGAGAGAAACATGTAAATATATAAGTAAATCTAAAGAATACTGAGTGCATAAGACAATATTAATATGTTGGTATCTGTAAACACACACACATGCAGCCATGCACACAAACACAAAAACACAGAAACACACCCAGAGAAACACACACAGTTTAAATGCTCAACAGGAAAATTGTTTAAGAGAAAGAAAAGGAGTTAAAATATTATAAGATGATTTTATGGTCCAGGAAAATATAAATCTCCCTACATTAGGATTCAATAATAAGGGATTCATTTTGTAACATCAGGGTAACAAATAAAGGAATGTGTGACCACCAAGTAAACAAACAAAGGGGGTGGGATGAAACAATTAATGAAAAATCTTCCTGAAAGGGCACAAAATGAGTTTTAAAAAAAGGAGGGGCTTCCCTGGTGGCACAGTGGTTGACAGTCTGCCTGCCGATGCAGGGGACACGGGTTCATGCCCTGGTCCAGGAAGATCCTATGTGCCGCGGAGCGGCTGGGCCCGTGAGCCATGGCCGCTGAGGCTGTGCGTCTGGAGCCTGTGCTCCACAATGGGAGAGGCCACAGCAGTGAGAGGCCCATGTACCACAAAAATAAATAAATAAAAATAAAAATAAAAAAAGGAGACAGAACCACAAGACAAGTAACAAATGGCAACAAGTATGTAACTATCAATAATCACTTTAAATGTCAATGGACAAAATTCTCCAATCACAGGACATGAGGTGGCTGATTGGATTAAAAAACAAGACCTATCTACATGTTACCTACAAGAGACTCACTTTCAAACTAAAGACACATGCAGACTGAAAGTGAGGGGATAGAAAAATGTATTCCATGCAAATAGAAATGAAAAAAAGCTGGGATAGCAATACTCATATCAGACAAAGTAAACATTAAAGTCAAATTCTATAATAAAAGACAAAAAAGGGCATTGTATAATGATAAATGGATCAATACAAGAAGATATAACATTCATAAACATGTATGCACCTAATACAGGAGCACATAAATATATAAAGCAAATAGCAACAGACATAAAGGGAGAAGTTGAAAACAATACCGTAGTAGTAAGAAACTTTAACAGCTCACTTACACAAATAGATCATCAGGCAAAAAATCAATAAGAAAACATTTGCCTTAAGTGACATATTAGATCAGTTGAACTTAATAGATATCTCAGGACATTCCATACAAAAACAGCAGAATACATATTGGATTCAAGTGCATATGGCACGTTCTCCAGGATAGATCACATACTAGGTCACAAAACAAGACTCAACAAATTTTAGATAAAAATTATATCAAGTATCTTTTCCAGTATGAAACTGGAAATCAATTATAAGACGAAAAATGGGAAAAACACAAACACATGAGAACTAAGCAGCATGCTACTAAGAAAAACGATGGTTCAACAAAGAAATCAAAGACAAAATCAGAAAATACCTTGAGACAAGTGAAAATAAAAACAAAACTTTCCAAAATCTATGGGACACAGCAAAAGCAGTTCTAAGAGGGACGTTTATAGCAATAGAGGCCTACCTCATGAAACAACAAAAATCTCAAATAAACAACCTAAACAACCATCTAAAGGAATTACAAAAAGAAGAACAAACAAAGCCCAAAGGCAGCAGAAGGAATGAAATAATAAAGGTAATAAGGAAATAAATAAAATAGAGACCAATAAGACAATAGAAAAGATCAATGAAACCAAGAGATGATTTTTTTGAAAAATAAACAAATTTGATAAGCCTTTAGCTAGGCTCATCAAGAAAAAAAGACAGGACACAAACAAAATAAGAAATGAAAGAGGAGAAATTACAAATGATATCACAGAAAAACAACAATGAGAGAATACTACATATAGTTATCTGCCAACAAATTGCATAACCCAGAACAAATGGACAAACTCCTAGAAACATATAATCTTTCAAGACTAAATCAGGAAGAAATAGACAGTCTGAACAGATTGATCAGTAGAAATGAAATTGAATCTGGTATCAAAAAACTTCCAAAAAGTCCAGGATCAGAGGGCCTCACAGGAGAATTCTACCAAACAAAAAAAGGAGAGTTAATATCTATCCTCAAACTATTCCAAAAAACTAAAGAGGAGGGAACACTCCCAAATTCATTCAGCAAGGCTACCATTACCCTGATATCAAAACCAGACAGATACTAGAAAAAAGAAAATTACAAGCCAGTATCTTTGATGAACATGGATGCAAAAACCCTCAACAAAATATTAGCAAACTGAATTCAACAATATATAAAAAAGATCATACACCACGAACAAGTAGGCTGTATTCCAGGGATTTAAGAATGGTTCAATTTATGCAAATCAACCAATGTGATATCCCAAATTCACAAAATGAAGGATAAAAATCACATGATCTACTCAGTAGACGCAGGAAAAACATTTGACACAATTCAACACCCATTCATGATTTTAAAAACTCTCAACAAATTTGGCATAGAGGGAAAATATCTCA
The DNA here is from genome assembly GCF_025265405.1 of Mesoplodon densirostris. Taxonomy (NCBI): domain Eukaryota; kingdom Metazoa; phylum Chordata; class Mammalia; order Artiodactyla; family Ziphiidae; genus Mesoplodon; species Mesoplodon densirostris. The sequence continues at coordinate 92,297,914 of NC_082663.1, forward strand.
ACATAGTAAAACCCATAGCTAACATCATACTCAATGGTTAAAAAATGAAAGTTTTTCCTCTAAAATTAGTAACAGGACAAGGATGCCCACTCTCACCATTTCTATTTAACATAGTATTGTAAGTCCTAGCCACAGCAATCAGACAAGAAAAATAAAAAGCATCCAAGTTGGAAGGGAAGAAGTAAAAACTGTCACTATTTGCAGATGACAAAATACGTAGAAAACCTTGAAGTCTACACCAAAAAAAGTTAAAACTAATAACTGAATTCAGTAAAGTTACAGGCTACAAGAATAATATACAGAAATCTGTTGCTTTTCTATACACTAATAATGAACTATGAGAAAGAGAAAGCAAGAAAACAATCCCTTTTTTTTGGTACATCCTGCATTAAAAAAATTTTTTTATTGAAGTATAGTTGAGTTACAATGTTGTGCTAATTTCTGCTGTACAGCAAAATGACTCAGTTATACACATATATACATTCTTTTTATTTTCTTTTCCACTATGGTTTATCCCAGGAGATTGGATATAGTTCCCTGTGCTACACAGTAGGACCTTGTTGTTTATCCATCCTATATATAATAGTTTACGTCTACGAACCCCAAACTCCCAGTCCATCCCTCTCCCTCCCCGCCTCCCCCTTGGCAACCACAAGTCTGTTCTCTATGTCCACGAGTCGAAAACAACCCCATTTAAAACTGCATCCAAAAGAACAAAATACCCAGGAATAAACTTAACCAAGGAGGTGAAAGACCTATACTCTGAAAACTATAAGACACTGATGAAGGAACTTGAAGATGATATGAATACATGGAAAGATAGCCTGTGTTCATGGATTGGAAGAATTAATACTGTTAAAATGTGGATATTACCCAAAGCAATCTACAGATTTAATGCAATACCTATCAAAATACCAATGATATTTTTCATAGAACTACAACAAATAATTCTAAAATTTGTATGGAACCACAAAAGACACCCAAATGGCCAAAGCAATATTAAGAAAAAAGAACAAAGCTGGAGGTATCATGCTCCCTGACTTCAGTCTATACTACAAAGCTACAGTAATCAAAAGAGTGTGCTAATGGCAAAAAAAAAAAAAAAAAAACAGACATGTTGATCAGTGGAACAGAATAGAGAGCTCAGAAAGAAATCTATGCACATATGGTCAATTAGTTTACAACAAAGCAAGCAAAACTATACAACGGAGAAAAGACAATCTGTTAAAGAAGTGGTATTAGAAAAACTGGACAGGTAATGAAAAAGAATGAAATTAGAACATTTTCTTATACCATATACAAAATAAACTCAAAATGAACTGAAGACCTAAAATGTAAGACTGGAAACCATAAAACTCTTAGAAGAAAACATAGGCAGTACATTCTTTGATGTAAGTCTTGGCAATATATTTTTGGATTTGTCTCAAGCAAGAGAAACAAAAGAAAAAATAAACAAATTGACTGAATTAAACTTAAGTGCTTTTGCACAGTGAAGAAAACCATCAACAAAACAAAAAGACAACCTACTGAATGGGAGAAGATATTGGCAAATGATATGTCTGATAAGGAGTTAATATCCAAAATATACAAAGAGCTCATACAACTCAATATCAAAAAAACAAACAACTCAATTAAAAAATGGGCAGAAGACCTGATTAGACATTTTACCAAAAAAAAAAAAATACAGATGGCCAATAGGCACATGAAAAGATGTTCAACATCACTAATCAGGGAAACACAAACTGAAACCACAATGAGATATCACCTCATACAGGTCAGAATGGCCATCATCAAAAAGAGAACACATTATAAATGTTGCTGAAGATGTGGAGAAAAGGGAAACCTAGCACACTGTTGGTGGGAATGTACATTGGTACAGCTACTATGGAAAACAGTAAGGAGGTTCCTCAAAATATTAAAAGAAGAACTACCGTGTGATCCAGCAATTCCATTCTTAAGTATATATCCCAAGAAAACAAAAACACTGATTCAAAATGATACCTGTACTCCAATGTTCATGGCAACATTATTTACAATAGCCAAGAACTGGAAGCAACCTAGGTGTCCATCAATAGATGGATGGATAAAGAAGATGTGATATTATATATATATATATATATATTACTCAGCCATAGAAAAGAATGAAATTTGCCATTTGCAACAACATGGATGGACCTGGAGGGTATTATGCTTAGTGAAGTAAGTCAAAGACAAATACTGTATATTTTCACTTAAATATGGAATCTAAAAATTAAACCAAATCAATGACAAGCAAAACAGAAACAGACTCACAGACACAGAGAATAAATTAGTGGTTACCAGTGAGGAGGAGGGGTGGGGAGGGGCAAGACAGGGGAAGGGAATTAAGAGGTATAAACTACTAGGTATAAAACAAATAAGATACAAGGATATAATGCACAGCACAAGGAATATGGCCAATAGTTTGTAATAACTTTAAGGAATACAATCTATAAAAATATCGAATCACTATGTTGTACACCTGAAGTTAATATAACACTGTAAATCAACCATACTTCAATAAAAAAGAATGGAATTGAAAAGCAAAAAAAAAAAAAAAAAAGATAAACACAAAAGGAGAGCCAGGAACAGGAAGTACAAACAGAATAGTAAATAGAAAGATGTAGTAATAAACACAAATATATTCTAATGGCATTAAGTGTAAATAGAATAAGCATTCAAATATAAAGTCAATAATTTTCAGGTTAAAATATATTGCTTCTCTGAAGATATATACATGTAAGAATTCAGAGAGCTTGGAATTTTAAAAAAGGAAACAGATGCTCCATGCAAATACTAACCAAAAGAAACTTAATAAAAGAAAGGTACAGTGGTATACTCATAATAGAAAAGATACACTTTTTATAAAGAAGAACATTTCATAATGATGAGACTATTGTCCCTGAACACAGTAGAATTAAACTAGAAATCAAAAATCATAAATAGAACAACAAAAGCTCCATATATGTAGCTATTAAGAAACTTGAATAACAAATTGTTCAAAATAGAAGTAATAAGTATCAGTATCAAGAGAATCAAAACTTGTTTTTCAAAAACAAAGTTCATAAACACTTGGCATGATACACTAAAAGGAGAACAAAAGAAAGAGCATCATGACAGATTCTAAAGATGTTAAAATATCACAGAAGGATACTGTGGACAACTTTATAAAATATCATTAAAAATGCAAATGAAATAAACACATTCTTAGAGAGAAAAAACAACCAAAACTGATGCAAAGGAAAATAAAGTCTAGGCAGGCATATAACTGAAAAGTTCTTCCACAAATTAAAAACCTTTCTGTAAGTATCCATGACCAAATGGCTTCACTTGGGAATTCAAGGAATTAATTAAAATTATTAAGGAAGAAATCATGACAATACTACAAAATTCTTCCAGAGAATAGAAAAAAAAATAGAGAGATAATCACTTCCAAATTCATTTTATTAGTTCAGCCTAACTTTGACATAAACCCTTACATTATAAGAAAACATTATAAGAAAAACATTATGGCAGGGTGGTAGTGGTGGAATGAATTGGGAGATTGGGATTGACATATATACACTAATATGTATAAAATAGATAACTAATAAGAACCTGCTGTATAAAAAATAAATAAAATATTTAAAAAATTAAAGGAACACCTTAAGAAGAATTCTTACTTAAGTCCTATATATTTCAGAGATGATTTTAAAAGCATAAATAAATCTTACTGAAGAGTAAAAAAAAAAATTATGGGTGCAATATCTTAAGCAAAATAATATCAAAGCAAATATAGCCATATTAAAAAGATTACTACATCATCAAGTGTTTCTCTTCTAGGAATGCAATGATTATTAAACATAAGAAAATCAAACAATGTAATCTACCACACTATCCATGGGCAAATTACTTTACCTTTCAAAAAGTTTAACTGTCCTCATTTAAAGTTTCAATTTCCTCATCAGTAAAATCAAGACTATAACAACTCATGTATCATATGGGGGTTTTTTGAGGATTAAATAATTAATGCATGTAAAGTGTTTAGCACATGGCACACAGTAAATGCCCAACAAATCTTAGCTATCATTATTAGTGCCTTTTAAAAAATGATAAATATGAAAGAAGTAACGTTTATACTGAACAATGTAGCAGATTAAAATCTCATTTATGTAGCACTCAATCAGAAAACTCCTACTATGTAAAAAACAAAACAAAACAAAACAAAAAACCCAGAACTTAGAGGCTTAACACAACCATTTATTTAGTCCACAGTGCCAAGGTCAGCAATCTGAGCTGGGCACAGGAGAATGTGCCTTCTGCTCTCATTCATGTGTCTATGATCAGCTCTTAGGTCAGGTAGGGACTGGCTAGTTTTGAGAGGTGTCCGTGGAACAACTAGGATGGCTTGTCTCTCTACCATGTTGTCTCTCACCTTCCACCTGGTTAACTCGGACTTATTTACATATCAGTTACAGGGTCCCAAGAGAACAAGAGAGGGCAGGCACCAATGTGTAAGCATTTCTCAAATCTCTACTTGTATAGCATTAGAATTGTTTAAATTAATCACATGGTCAAGCCTAGAATTTGAGTGGGGAAGGAAGGATGGGATATAGGGAGCCTTGAATAAATTGGGGACAATTACTCTAACAGTGTACCACAAGTTCCAAAGCAGTAATTCATTAAAAAAAATATAGGAAATTGTATACATGATTTTTATCCAACATAAATTACCAAACCATTAAAATCCAATAAGAAAAAACAATTTTTTCCCCAAAATGTTTCCTTTACTTAGCATCTCCAGTTTTATCAAACCATCCCTAAGTCTCTAAGACCTCAGCTTGGTAACCAAAACATAGCTTTCAAATTTGATGCCTAATACTGCCCAATCCAAACCTTTTTCCCCAACAAGGCAAAGTCAACCAATGACTTTCTCTTAAAGCATTCTTATTTATGTTTGGCTCATGCCATTTCCTTATCTGAAAGATGCTTTCCTTGAATCATTTCATGTAACTCATCATTTAAGTTTCCAGCTCAAATACTACTTAAAGATAGTAGTAATTTATTCCTCATTAATATTAGAAAAAAGTTAGAGCGCAAACATTTATCTGAACTCCCATTTTGTGCTATGAACTTTCATGGGGCCAGCTACATATATAATACCCATTTGTGTTGTTCCCTGTCTTTCTGAAGAATAGGTCTTCTGGATGAAACAGTAAAATTTGCCGTGTAAAGGTTATTTTTTGGACATCCTTGCTTCTTCCATAGAATTCACTATGGCATAAAAGATTTAGTAAGTACTCACATTTGCTTCATATTTTTTTACTGTTTTTGGTGAAATTTTTATATAATTTCTCACTTTACATACTCATAGTATCTTAATATTAAATAAGAGAATCAAACTAAATTAAGTGATATTTTACCAACTAGATACTTTATAATTTATCACTTATTTACATTTATATTATTTATATTGTTTAATAATCCAAATGTGTCTCTCTCTAGCTAAACTTTATATAAACCATGTTTATAATAAGATATCTTTTAATCTAATGCAAATTAAACTTATTTTTATGTTAAATATGTACTATGCATAAATTAATATAACTGCTTTTAGAAATTTCTAATTTAGGTTTTTCTCTGAGGGTAACTTGCCTTCCCCACACATTTACTATTTAAAATGAATGAAAGCATCTCTTGGAAGCCTCACTAAGCACTGAAAACTAATTAGCACATCTAGTGGTTAGGCTTTTGTTTATTCCTTTATTCTCAGTGCTGACTGCTTGAGTAATAAGGTCTTCACTTGGATCTAGCATCTAAAAAATATTTACTATGTCTGATTAACTGACTTATGAATTTCAAATGTAATTATCTACAGATATTTACTAAAATTTTGAAGAAAGAAGCTATCTTACACCTAATGATTGGCCTTGAAAACAGGCATATAAATAGAATTCTAATTATAGAAATGACAAATTTGACTTAGCTTATTTATTTAGTTGCAGTGTAATCCATTTGAGATATGAAGTGGCATATAAAAATAGATACAAAAGCAGATAATAACATAAATAATAACAAATAATGGAAAGGATCATGGAAACAGAAAAAAAAAAAGACTGGGTGAGATGAACTAATCATCCTCTATTTCTCTCAGAAACTGGTCAAAAAATTGACTCTCATTTTTTAAACTCCAGCAAGCCATTTATACAAAATCAATAATAATGTTCAGAGAGCACATGAAACTAAGAAGGATTTATTTCCTAAAACCCAGTAAAGAGGATGCTGGGTGATATAGTGGTCACCACTATAATAGGTACAATAATTTTCTTTGTTTTTCTATTTTTTTTTTTTCTGTGCTTCTCACCAAAACCAAGGACAAAGCTGAAGCAAGTTGCATGAAAGCAAGTCCATGAAATCCAAAACACTGTTGAAGTGGGCAGCAATCTGATTGTCTTTGTCCATGAAAAAAATATTAGAAATCCAGAGAAAAGGTTGGACTGCATGTTTTCAGATAGTCCTCCATAAAGATGATTACTCCAAATCAGACTTATGGTTCAAAAACAAAGAGTTTAAGGTTTTGTTTTCTACTAAGAATCTAGAGTGTAGATATTTTGTGTTGCAATAATGGCCCACCCATAAGCTTGGACAATCAATTAAGCAGAGTGAATCATTTTTGCTTTTCTTGTTAATATTAATTAACATCTGTAATTATTATTGGAAAACAGTATATTAAGAGTGTTAGGGGACTTCCCTGGTGGTCCAGTGGTTAAGATTCTGCCTTCCAAAGCAGAGGACGAGCGTTTGATCCCTGGTTTGGGAACTAAGATCCCACATGCCGCGGGGCAACTAAGCCCACACGCCACAACTACTGAGCTCACGCACCGCAACTAGAGAGCCCACATGCTGCAAACTACAGAGCCCACACGCTCTGGAGCCCGCGTGCCACAACTAGAGAGAAGCCTGTGCACCAAAATGCAGAGCCCATGTGCCGCAACTAAGATCCGGATGCAGCGCAAAAAATAAAATAAAAGAAATAAACATTAAAAAAAAAAAAAAGGAATGTTAGAATAACTGCATCTGTGCAAGCTAGAAAGAACCAGAAACTTTCAGGGACAGAAAAAAGTGTACTTTAGGATAACAAATTAACCTGGCTCAAAATAAGACATAAAGAGAAAAAAAAAACTATTTGATGGAGTTTTGAAATATCATAGGATACCACATGGATAATCACTGGAAAATAATATTTGCATTTTATGAAGAACAGATAGCTAATTTCATAATGATTTCCTTTGAATGTGAATATATATATATATATATATATATATATATATATATATATATATATATATATATATTCAAACAGAGCTAGAAAAACCAAGAATTTGTAATATACGTTTTTAACTTTAAAGAAAAAGACATTAGATTTACTGAGTCCAGATTTGCAAGTTATATTGTCTAATGCTGGAAAGAAAAACTGCTAAATAAGTTCACTAAATAATTTATTATCCAAATTGAGACACTATTAAGAGTGAATTAGTTCACTACTAACAAGAAAGTTGGAAAATTAGGCATAGACTCAGGCTAACCTCAGCAAATTGGAACACACAGGCAGCCTACTTAGGGATGTCTCTCAAAGCAGAACAATTAGTCTTCCCCCAAATCAACTCCTTTCTTCAAGCTACTTAATCAGAAGATTGTCAACCCTCTTATCTTTAACTAAAAAATAGGTTGGTATTAACTTTTAACAATCATGTTCTCAACAGTGAATCACTGATATTCACTGAATATGAATATTCCTTTTTCCTTAGAGACAAAGGACAAATATTTCCTGGTGACAGACGTACCAGTTGATGGCCAGTGTTTTATCTTACCTGGGCAATATTTACTGCATTACAGATTCGCCCATCTTTCTCATGATCCTTTGTTTTCTGTAACATTTGCCATATTTTGTTTCTAAGTCCATCCTGCTCCTTATCTCCTCGAAGTTCCCATGACATTTTCATCAGGTTATACACGAAGCCATAGTATCCAGTCCATTTCACTTGATCACCTGTTTAGAAAGAAAGGTTCTTTAGAAAGATATTTTATTCATCTTATTAATGTATGGTTGTGTGAAAAAGAAGAAATTTGATTTTATTAATGTTTTAAAGTTTGAAATTCTGAGCTTTGGAATTTTCTTTTTACCATTCACTACTTTTGCTCCTTTAATTTTGAAAGATCTCACAGATCGTTTAAAAACCTCTAACAGAGATACATTCGGTAGATTACTCCTTTCTGCTCATGGATGCCGCCGAGTAAGCATCATTGACTTCTCCCCACCCCTCCCCTCCACTGCCATCATGTCTAAGTCAGAGTCACCCAAAGAGCCCGAACAGCTGCGGAAGCTCTTCATCGGAGGTTTGAGCTTTGAAACAACCGATGAGAGTCTGAGGAGCCATTTTGAGCAGTGGGGAACGCTCACAGATTGTGTGGTAATGAGGGATCCAAACACCAAACGTTCCAGAGGCTTCGGGTTTGTCACATATACCACTGTGGAGGAGGTGGATGCAGCCATGAAGGCAAGGCCACACAAGGTGAATGGAAGAGTTGTGGAACCAAAGAGGGCCGTCTCAAGAGAAGGTTCTCAAAGACCTGGTGCCCACTTAACTGTGAAAAAGATTTTTGTTGGTGGCATTAAAGAAGACACTGAAGAACATCATCTAAGAGATTATTTTGAACAGTATGGGAAAATTGAAGTGATTGAAATCATGACTGATCGAGGCAGTGGCAAAAAGAGAGGCTTTGCTTTCATAACCTTTGAGGACCATGACTCTGTAGACAAGATTGTCATTCAGAAATACCACACTGTGAGTGGCCACAACTGTGAAGTAAGGAAAGCCCTATCTAAGCAAGAGATGGCTAGCGCCTCATCCAGCCAAAGAGGTCGAAGTGGTTCTGGAAACTTTGGTGGTGGTCATGGAGGTGGTTTTGGTGGGAATGACAACTTTGGTCATGGAGGAAACTTCAGTGGTCGAAGTGGCTTTGGCGGCAGCCACGGTGGTGGTGGATATGGTGGCAGTGGGGATGGCTATAATGGATTTGGTAATGATGGAAGCAATTTTGGAGGTGGTGGAAACTACAATGATTTTGGCAGTTACAACAATCAATCTTCAAATTTTGGACCCATGAAAGGAGGAAACTTTGGAGGCAGAAGTTCTGGCCCCTATGGTGGTGGAGGCCAATACTTTGCCAAACCCCGAAACCAAGGTGGCTATGGTGGTTCCAGCAGCAGCAGTAGCTATGGCAGTGGCAGAAGGTTTTGATGACTGCCAGGAAACAAAGCTTAGCAGGAGAGGAGAGCCAGAGAACTGACAGGGAAGCTACAGGTTACAACAGATTTGTGAACTCAGCCAAGCACAGTGGTGGCAGGGCCTAGCTGCTACAAAGAAGTCATGTTTTAGACAATACTCGTGTATGGGCAAAAAAAACTCGAGGACTGTATTTGTGACTAATTGTATAATAGGTTATTTTAGTTTCTGTTCTGTGGAAAGTGTAAAGCACTCCAACAAAGGGTTTTAATGTAGTTTTTTTGTTTTGTTTTTGCACCCATGCTGTTGATTGCTAAATGTAAGAGTGTGATCATGATGCTGAATAAATGTGTCTTTTAAAAAAAATATAAATAAATAAAACTTCTAACACTATGAAAAGATGAACTGCACCTAATATTATACCTAATAAATTTAAAAGTTAAAAAGGTAAACTGTGAAACTATGTACTATAAACACATTTTTTTTTTTTTTTTTTTTTTTTTTTGGTACGCAGGCCTCTCACTGTTGTGGCCTCTCCCGTTGCGGAGCACAGGCTCCGGACGCACAGGCTCAGCGGCCATGGCTCACGGGCCTAGCCGCTCCTTGGCATGTGGGATCTTCCCGGACCGGGGCACAAACTCGTGTCCCCTGCATCGGCAGGCAGACTCTTAACCACTGTGCCACCAGGGAAGCCCTATAAACACATTTTTGGAATTCAAGTAAAGAGGAATTTATTCAAGGAAGTATGAACAGTTAGACCACCATGGTGAATTTTTACAATAAATCAGAGAAACAGGAGAAAAATCACTGGCTGTTATAAAAATGATCAAGCTCTATGAAATATGGCAGTTGAACCAAGAAGAAACCTTTGAAAATAATGTAAAAAGCAGACAAAAATTACTGATTTAATTATAAGCTGGAAGATTTTTTTAATTAATAGAGAAATAAATCAAATGAAATAGGGGAAAGGGAGTAATGAATTCAGAGAGTTTTTCTTTAAGTCTAATATACTTGTCCTTCTAAAAATTATATACCAATTAGCAATTTAAATAAGTTATCAAGTTCCACTTTCAAAATATGCATTTCCCCTACAGAAAAGAGGAAGAAGTTTCTCTTTACTCTTTATCTTAATTATTTCTCACTAGATGATATATTGTTATGCAATACTATTCAAGAAACAAGAATTCTCATTTAGTTAGTAATGGGATAAATAAATTAATGCAGGTCTCAAAGGGTATATGAGCTTAAGTTAGCTAAAGAGCAACATGAGGGTACTGAGTATATGTGAAGCAAGTAAGAGGAGCAAGAGGAAGAGAAGGTTCAGAAAGGAAGATGGAGGGTAACCTGGTGAGAGCTAGTGTGACACTGAATTCATCAATGCCCCTCTTGAATAAAGTTATAAGCACAATCTGAAAAGTCACAATCTTCAACTTTTCCTAATTCAATCTGGATTTAATAATCCAGGCTAATAATAATCATCATTGTTACGATAACTAGAATAGTTGGGAGTACCTACGATGTGCCATATTCTAGTTACTCCTCACTACAATCCTTCTATGAAGACTATATCATACTTACAATAATAGAAGGGAACATAAGAGCTTCAACTTGGTTAGAAATTTCCCTAGCAACACACTGCTGATGAGTGAGAGAGGCAGGTGAAGGCTGGGATAATTTTATCCCATGAAGCACAGCCTCTCCAATTCAGACAAGTACTTTTCCTTCCAATCCTGCCCTCTATTCCATTCATAGGAAAGGAAGATAGACTAGAAGGTGGAAGGAGGATGCAGGAGAGAATGTACACAGCTTAGAAATGGGAGGAGGAAGGCGTGTGTCCAGCTTCCACCCTTTCTATCTAAAGTTGATAAAGTAAAACATGCAAATATGAGGCTACAGTTAAGCAGCAAATTCTTTTGAAAATATAATTTTCTCCTCATAAAAATTTTACCAGTAAAATTCGGTGTATTGCAATAGTTGAAATTATATATAGGAAGTGATGTTAGCAAGATGGTGGACTAGGAAGTCCCCAGCCTTCATCCTCTCACAGTAACAACTTGGCAGACATCCATGAAAAAAACTGCCTTTTAGGAGACCTTGGAACCCAGGTAATAGGTTGTAAAACACCAATGGAACCCAAGACTCAGGAGGGCCACTTCAAGAAGGCAGGCTGGACTCAGGTGGCTGGCCTTTCAACAGTGGTCCAGCTGTGGACCTAGTAGCACCCCTGTCCCCCCATGAACTTAGCTCCTGCTCTGCTTGTCCATGGTCCTGCCACCAGTCCCATCCACCAAAGGACTCGGGAGGACCCATGCCTGTTGTGCCCTGAGTAACAGGCCCACTGACTGAGGACCCGACTGTGGACCCAGAAGCACTGTGACCTGGTTCCAGCCTCACTCTACCATGGTCCAGAGGCGGTTCTGCACACCCAGGAACCCACCCATGGACCTAGCAGGAGAATGCTCAGGAACCTGGGGGGAGCCAAATGCATTTGTACCCCTGGTAAGACCTGAGACCCGCAGACACAGCAGTGGTCCCGTGACCAGGCTCCAGCCCTGCTCCACCACAGTCCCAGAGGAGCTCCCATCTGCTCAGGGACCCGCAGGAACCATCCCCACTCAGGCTCCCCAGTAACAGGCCCATTTACCCCCAGCAGAGAGGGAGCTGTAAGAAGAGAGGAGGATAGGGAGGATCTCAAATGGAGCTAAGGTGGAGAGTTCATATTAGAAATGTATATGGTAAAATAACTAAAGATAAATTAGGTCAGATTAACTGGTAGATATTTGAGCAAAAGAGTAATGTTATATCTGCTCAATGAAATGTTATGTCTATTCAAGCAAGAAACTGGGAAACCAATATGGGAGTTTTATGAGGTAAGCCAGGGCTTTACTGTGATGAGCAGCAGGAGATTGGAGAGTAGATCTCACAAGACTTCTTTGCTATGGAGGAAGAAGACAGAGTGAAGTGAAAAGGACAAGTGCATGTTCAAGCTCAGGAAACTGAAACAATAATGAAATCACTTGCAGAAATGAGATTATATAGAAAAGCCGGTTTGGGGAGAAAGGAGATAAATAAATATGGTATGATGATGGGTAAGGGGAATCTGATATTCAGCTTGTTGTAAAAACAGAGCTATAATTCAAGTAAAATAGTAGAATTGAAATTATGGATTTGTGAGTCATTAGCAGAAAAATAAGGCCTGAACTCAATATTAGTAGAGAAACAACGAGTTTTTAATAAATAATTCTGGAATTGCAAACCTCAGAAATACAAACACAGTTTTTGAACAGTATAATAAACAAAACATACTGTGGATTTTAACCCATTTATAAATTTATTTCTAATTTATTTCTAAACTCTCAACTCTTTTTTTTTTTTTTTGAGGTACGCGGGCCTCTCACTGTTGTGGCCTCTCCCGTTGTGGAGCACAGGCTCCAGATGCGCAGGCCCAGTGGCCATGGCTCACAGGCCCAGCCGCTCCACGGCATGTGGGATCTTCCCGGACTGGGGAACGAACCCGTGTCCCCTGCATCGGCAGGCGGACTCTCAACCACTGCGCCACCAGGGAAGCCCTAAACTCCCAACTCTTTACATTAAAAAGAATGATTGACAAAAGTACATACAAATTACCTTCCTTCATATATTTTAAATAATTGTTCTTTGAGGAACAATATTTTAGAACCCTACAATCACCGAACTGAATATGGTTTGTTTTTAGAATAAACAAGGCCAGTAGACCAGTCATGAAACCATAAAATATATTCTGATAACTGTGTTCTCAAAACTCAATTTTTAAATGCCACTGAAGAATGTAAAAGAAAGCTGTTCACCTGTTGATTTAAACTACAGTGAAGTGTTGCTTACAGATATTTGTAGGGAGAATCTATTACATCCAACTGACTGACAGTTAACGAAGAAAAAATATCTTATAAAGACAGATGGGATGTGTTACAACTGTCATAAAAAGTAGAACGTGCTCTCATATGCATGTCTACACACTTGCTGAGAAGCATGCCTGCTCTGAAACTTCTCATCCAAGGACCAGACTGTAACATAAGGCACTTTTCTGTTCTGCTTTGTGTGACCCTGTGGCAGCTATCAAAGATGTTACTTTAAATGTACTGAGAAAAAAATGTGTCTCCGTCTGCAGCTAAGCTAGGAAATAACAAAACTGAAGCAAAACAAAATTCCTAATAAACCTTAAAAATTTATTAAATTATACCATTTGAAAACCAATACTTTATGATCCTTTCTCTGTAGGAATGTTTTATTTTAGCGTTTGAACTGTTTGGAAGCTGTTAATTGCCAGCCTAGATACTTATATTTCACATATTCAATGAACATAAAATATGAATATTTCTACTTATATGGATGATTATAAATGAACACAACTTTTACAATTTTGACAAATATAACTTGGCACCACAGAATTGAATGTATCACTGAAAGGTAACCTGAATGCAAGATGTAGTTTAAAACATTACCTTTATGAAATGCCATGTAGTGTGGAGGAACTAGATCAATGTCAAGAAACCAAGAGAAGGGGACACGGGTTCGTGCCCCGGTCTGGGAAGATCCCACATGCCGCAGAGTGGCTAGGCCCATTGGCCATGGCCACTGAGCCTGCGCGCCCAGAGCCTGTGCTCCACAACGGGAGAGGCCACAACAGTGAGAGGCCCACGTACCAGAAAAAAAAAAAAGAAAAGAAACCAAGAGAACTATTCAGTAAGCCAGCCATTTGTTTAATAAATATTTACTGAGTCAATGTTATGTGCCAACCACTGTTTTATGTACCAAAGAAAAAGACAATGTTACTGCTCTATGGACACTTAATTCTAGGGGAGAAAGTCAGATATTAAGAAAGTGAACTTAAAAATATCATTACAAAAATAATAGATGATAATGTGACCAACAATGACTAGGAAAAGAAAACCACTACCGACAGAGTGAAAGAAAGACCTCCATGAGAACATAGTATTCAAGCTAAAATCTGATTTAAAAAAAAAAAAAGCTAAACATCTAAGGAGCTAGGGAGAAGTGTTCCCAGCATAAGAGATGGAAAATGCAAAGGATATGGACCCAGAATAGCTTGAAAGTTTAGAGAAACAGAAGAAAGGATAGAATGGATGGAGTACAAGACACCAGGGAGTCCTTGGGACAAGATGAGATCAGATAGCCATGCCCTTTGCAGAGGCACACTCTCAATGATCATGGCCAATTTGTAAGCCATGGAAAGGAGTTTGGATTTTATTCTTAGTGTAATAAAAAGCTAACAGAGCATTTAAATACAGAAGGGAACTGACCCATTTTATGTTTTAAAAAAATCTTTTTGGCATCTTCGTGGAAAGGGGGACTATAAGGAAGACAGGAAGATTTTTCATTTTTTGCAATTAATCTATAAGAAAAGTGATGACTGTATAGACTTTAGATTTGTACAGTAAACTTGTACAATGGTCTATACCCTTGGCTTCTGGGAGGTCACCTCTAATGCCTCTAATGCCTCTAATGTCCTGTCAGATAAGAATGTTCTTATTAACCTGGGAGCCATGGGTTGTGATTATCAATTTGCCTTTGAAAGGGCCAGAGACTGGGGTCACCCATATGTATGTGACTGAAGCCCAATAAAAATTCTGGACACCAAAGCTTAATGACTTTCCATAGGTAACAATACGCTATGCAAATTGTCATACATTGTTTCTTGGAGAAGTAAATCCTTTCCACACAACTCCACTGGGAGAGGACAGTGGATAGCTCTCTGCTTGGAACTCTCCTGAACTCTGTCCTATGCACCTCTTCCTTGGCTGATTTTAATCGTTTCACTGTAAGAAACCATACTCAGGCCTCCCTGGTGGCGCAGTGGTTGAGAGTCCGCCTGCCGATGCAGGGGATACGGGTTCGTGCCCCGGTCTGGGAGGATCCCATATGCCGCGGAGCGGCTGGGCCCGTGAGCCATGGCCGCTGGGCCTGCGCATCCGGAGCCTGTGCTCCGCAACGGGGGAGGCCACAACAGTGAGAGGCCCACATAACGCAAAAAGGAAAAAAAAAAAAAAAAAAAGAAACCATACTCATGAGTAAAATGGCTTTGCTGAGTTCTGTGAATTCTTCCACAAATTATGAAACATGAGGGTTGTCCTGGGGGTCCCCAAACTCACAAGTAGTTTCAGAAGTGAGGGTGGTCTTAAGGACTCCTGAACTTCACAGGAGTCAAAAATAGAGATAGAGATATGTAGGAAATTTGGGGATATATTTTGGATGTATAGTAGAATAAATAGGAATTCGAGGGTACTCTTTGTTTTCAGAACGTTTTACTATAATAATTATAATGACATATCTATCACTATACACACAAATACACACATATTTAAATACTGATCATAAGGACAGAGACAAGAAGGCAAAGTAGAAGGATGTGAGTTCATCTTACGAAAACATCAAAATCACAACTAACTGCTGAACAACCATCGACAAAAAAAAAAAAAAAAAAGCTGGAACCTACGAAAAAACAGATACCCTACATCCAAAGACAATGAAGAAGCCACAACAACTTGATAGGAGGGGTGCAATAACAATAAAATTAAACCCCATACCATCAAGTGGGTGACCCACTAACTGGAAAATAATCATACCACAGAAGTTCTTCCACAGGAGTGAAAGCTCTTAGCCCCACGTCAGGCTCCCCAGCCTGGGGTATGCTATGGGAGGAAGAGGAGCCTTCAGAGAATCTGACTTTGAAGGCCAGCAGGGTTTGATCTCAGGAATTCCACAGGACTGTGGGAAACAGAAAATCCACTCTTGGAGGGCACACACAGGTCTCATGTGCACTAGGACCCAGGGAAAGAAGCAGTGACCTCATAAGAGTCTGGGACAGACCTACCTACTAGTATTGGAGGGTCTCCTGCAGATGTGGGGGACAGCTGTGGCTCACTGTGGGGAAAAAGACACTGGTGGCAGTAGTTCTGGGGAGTATACATTGGTGTGAGCCCTCCTGGAGGTCACCATTTTATCATCAAGACTTGGGCTCACCCAACAGCTGTAGGCTCCAGTGCTGGGACACCTCAGGACAAATAGCCAACATGGCAGGAACACAGCCCACTCATCAGGAGACAGGATACTTACAGTCTTCCTGAGAACACAGCTGTCCAGTAAACACAACCCTTAACACAGCCATGCCCAACAGAGGGACCCAGCTCCACCCACCAGTGGGCAGGGACCAGTCTCTCCCACCAGGAAGGCTGCACAAGCCTCTTAGACAGCCTCATCCACCAGGAGGCAGACAGCAGAAGCAAGAAGAACTAAAACCCTTTAGCCTGCTGAATGGAAACTGCAATCACAAAGTCAGACAAAATGAGATGGCAGAGGAATATGTCCCAGATGAAGGAATAAGATAAAATGCCACAAGAACAACTAAGTGAAGAGGAGATAGGCAATCTACTGGAGAAAGAATTCAGAGTAATAATAGTGAAGATGGTCCAGGACCTCAGAAAAAGAATGGAGGCAAAGATTGAGAGGATGTAAGAAATGTTTAACAAAAACCTAGAAGAGGGGCTTCCCTGGTGGCGCAGTGGTTGAGAGTCCGCCTGCCGATGCAGGGGACACGGGTTCGTGCCCCAGTCCAGGAGGATCCCACATACCGCAGAGCGGCTAGGCCCATAAGCCATGGCTGCTGAGCCTGCGCATCCGGAGCCTGTGCTCCGCAACGGGAGAGGACACAACAGTGAGAGGCCCACGTACTGCAAAAAAAAAAAAAAAAAAAAAAAAAAACTAGAAAAGCTAAAGAACAAGCAAACAGATAAACAATACACTAACTGAAATGAAAAATACACTAGAAAGAATCAATAGCAGAATAACTGAGGCAGAAGAACAGATATGTGTGCTGGAAGACAGAATGGTGGAAATCACTGCCACAGAACAGAATAAAGAAAAAAGAATGAAAAGAAATGAGGACGGCATAAGAGACCTCTGGGACAATATTAAATGCACCAACATTTGCATTACAGGGGTCTCAGAAGAAGAGAGAGAAAAAAACCTGAGAAAATATTTGAAGAGATAATAGCTGAAAATTTCCCTAACATGGGAAAGGAAACAATCACCCAAGTCCAGGAAGTGCAGAGTCCCAGGCAGGATAAACCCAAGGAGGAACATTATGAGATACATGATAATCAAACTGGCAAAAATTAAAGACAAAGAAAAAATATTAAAAGCAGCAAGGGCAAAGAAACAAATAACATACTAGGGAATTCCCATAAGGTTACCAGCTAATTTCTCAACAGAACCTCTGCAGGACAGAAGGGAGTGGCATGATATACTTAAGAGTGATGAAAGGGAAGAACCTACAACCAAGGATACTCTACCCAGAAAGGCTCTCATTCAGATTCAATGGAGAAATCAAAACTTTACAGACAAGCAAAAGTTAAGAGAATTCAGTACCACCCAACCAGCTTTGCAACAAATGCTAAAGAAACTTCTCTAGGCAGAAAAGAAAATCTAGGCAGAAAAGAAAAAGGCACAACTAGAAAGAAGAAAATTACGAATGAAAAAGCTCACTGGTAAAGGCAAACATACAGTAAAGGTAGGAAATCATCTACACACAAATATAATATCAAAACCAGGAATTGTGAGGAGAGTACCAATGTAGGATACTGGAAATGCATTAGAAATTAACAGACCAGAAACTTAGAATGATCTTGTTTATATATAGACTGCTGTATCAAAACCTCATGGTAACAGTGAACCAAAAATCTACAATAGATACACACACCAATAAAGTTAGTCATGAAATCAGAAGACAAGAGAACAAAAGAGGAAGGGAAGAAAGAAAGACCTACAAAAACAAATCCAAAACAACTAACAAAATGGCAATAAGAACATACATATTGATAATAAACTTAAACATAAACAGATTAAATGCTCCAACCAAAAGACATAGACTAGCTGAATGGATACAAAAACAAGACATGTATATATGCTGTTTACAAGAGATCCACTTCAGATCTATAGACACATACAGACGGAAAGTCAGGGGATAGAGAAAGGTATTCCATGCAAATGGAAATCAAAAGAAAGCTGGAGTAGAAATACTCATATCAGAAAAAATAGACTTTCAGAATATGACTGTTACAAGAACAAAGAAGGACACTGCATAATGATCAATCCAAGAAGATATAACAATTGTAAATATATACATACCCGACATAAGAGCACCTCAATATATAAGGCAAATACTAACAGCCATAAAAGGAGAAATCGACAGTAACACTATAATAGTGGGGGACTTTAACACCCCACTTTTGTTGATTGACAGATCATACAGATAGAAAATCAGTAAGGAAATACAGGCCTTAAATGACACATTAGACCAAATGGACCTAATTGATATTTATGGAGCCAAGCCTTCCATCCCAAAGCATCAGAATACACATCCTTTTCAAGGGCACATGGAACATTCTCCAGGAGTGATCACATGCTGGGCCACAAATCGAGCCTTGGTAAATTTAAGAAAATTGAAATCATATCAAGCATCTTTTCCAACCACAATGCTATGAGATTAGAAATCAACTACAAGAAAAAAAAATGTAAAAAACATAAACATATGGAGGCTAAACAATATGTTACTAAACAACCAATTGATCACTGACGAGATGAAAGAGGAAATCAAAAAATACCTAGAGACAAAGGAAAACAAAAGCACAATGATCCAAAACCTATGGGACGCAGCAAGAGCAGTTCTAAGAGGGAAGTTTATAACAATAAAATCTTACCTCAGGAAACAGGAAAAATCTCAAATAAACAACTTAACCTTACACCTAAAGCAACTAGAGAAAGAAGAACAAACAAAACCCAAAGTTAGTAGAAGGAAAGAAATCATAAAGATCAGAGGAAAAATAAATGAAATAGAGATGAAGAAAACAATAGAATAGATCAATGAAACTAAAAGCTGGTTCTTGGAAAAGATAAACAAAATGGATAAACCTTTAACCAGACTCATCAAGAAAAAAAGGGAGAGGACTCAAATTAATAAAATTAGAAATGAAAAAGGAGAAGTTACAACAGACACCACAAAAATACAAAGGATCATGAGAGATCCTACTACAAGCATCAATATGCCAAGAAAATGGACAACCTAGAAGAAATGGACAAATTCCTAGAAAGGTATAACCTTCCAAGGTTGAGCCAGGAAGAAATGAACAGACGAATCACAAGTACTGAAAATGAAACAGTGATTAAAAACTCCCAACAAACAAAAGTTTACAAACAGATGGCTTCACAGGTGAATTCTATCAAACATTTAGAAAAAAATTAACATCTATCCTTCTGAAACTCTTCTAAAAAATTCCAGAGGAAGGAATACTCCCAAACTCATTCTACAAGGCCACCATCACCCTGATACCAAAACCAGACAAAGATACCACAAAAAAGAGAGAAAATTACAGGCCAGTATCACTAATGACCATAAGATGCAAAAATCCTCAGCAAAATACAAGCAATCCAACTCCAACAATACATAAAAAGGATCATACACCATAATCAAGTGGGATTTATGCCAGGGATGCAAGGATTCTCCAATATGTGCAAATCAATCAATGTGATACACCACATCAGCAAATTGAAGAATAAAAACCATATGATCTCAACAGATGCAGAAGATGCTTTTGATAAAATTCAATGCCCATTTACAATAAAAACTCTCCAGAAAGTAGGCATAAAAGGAACTTACCTCAATGTAATAAAGGCCATATATGACAAACCCACAGCTAATATCATCTTCAATGGTGAAAAGCTGAAAGCTTTCTCTCTAAGATCAGGAACAATACAAGGATGCCCATTCTCACCACTTTTATGTAACATAGTTGGAAGTCCTATCCATAGCAATCAGAGAAGAAAAAGAAATAAGAGGGATCCAAATTGGGAAAGAAGAAGTAAAACTGTCTTCAAATGATATGATACTATATAAAGAAAATCCTAAAGATGCTATCAGTAATCTATTGATACTAGAGCTTATTGATGAATTCAGTAAAGTTGCAGGATACAATATTAATACACAAAATTAATACACAGTACATTTCTATACACTAAAAATGAAATCAGAAAGCAAAATTTAAGAAACAATTCCATTTAGAAATTAGAGAAACAATCACATCAGAAAAAATAAAATACCTAGGAATAAACCTACCTAAGGAGACAAAAGACCTGTATTCTGAAAACTATAAGACACTGATAAAAGAAACTGAACATAAAACAGATAAGAAGATATACCATGTTCTTGGATTAGAAGAATCAATACTGTCAAAATGACTATACTACCAAAGGCAATCTACAGATTCAATACAATCCCTATCAAATTACCAATGGCATTTTTCACAGAAGTAGAACAAAATTTTTTTTAATTTGTATGGAGACAAAAAAAAAAACCCTGAATAGCCAAAGCAATCTTGAGAAAGAAAAATGGAGATGGAGGAATTAGGCTCCCTGACTTCCGACTATACTACAAAGCTACAGTCATCAAAACAGTATGGTACTGGAACAAAAACAGAAATATAGATCAATGGAACAGGATAGAAAGCCCAGAAATAAACTCATGCACCTATGGTCAATTAATCTACAACAAAGGAGGCAAAAATATAAAATGGAGTAAAGACAGTCTCTTCAATAAATGGTGCTGGGAAAACTGGACAGCTACATTTAAAAAAAAGTAAAATTAAAACATCCTTTAACACCATACACAAAAATAAGCTCAGAATGGTTAAAGACCTAAATATAAGACTGGATACTTTAAAACTCTTAGAGGAAAATACAGGCAGAACACTCCTTGACATAAATTGCAGCAGTATCTTTTTCAATCCGTCTCCCAGAGTAATGGAAATAAAAAGAAACATCAACAAATGGGACCTGATTAAACTCAAAAGCATTTGCACAGCAAAGGAAACCATAAACAAAATGACAAGACAACCCACAGAATGGGAGAAAATAATTGCAAATGATGCAACTGACAAGGGATTAATCTCCAAAATATATAAACAGCTCATGTAATCTAAAAAACTAAAAATAAAAATAGAGCTACCATATGATCCTGCAATCCCATTCCTGGACACATATCTGGAGAAAAACATGGTTTCAAAGGATACATGCACCCCAATGTTCATTACAGAACTGTTTACAATAGCCAAGACATGGAACCAACCTAAATGTCCATCAACAGATGAATGGATAAAGAAGATGTGGTACATACATACAACGGAATATTACTCAACCATTAAAAAGAATGATATAATGCCATTTGCAGCAACATGGATAGACCTGGAGCTTATCATACTAAGTGAAGTAAGACAGAGAAAGACAAATATCATATGATATGACTTATATGTGGAATCTAAAAAAAATGATACAAATGAACTTATTTACAAAACAGAAACAGACTCACAGAATGAACTTATGGTTACCGGGGGAACAGCAGGGTGGAGGGATAGATTGGGAGTTTGGACCTGACATGTACACACTGCTATATTTAAAAAGATAATCAACAAAGACCTACTGTATAGCACAGGGAACTCTGCTCAGTATTCTGTAATAACCCAAATGGGAAAAGAACTTTAAAAAGAATAGATAAATGTATAATTGAATCACTTTGCTGTACACCTGAAAGTAATACAACAATTTAAATCAACTATACTCCAATATCAAATAAAAATTTAAAAAAACGTATAAGTGACCTATAAGCACAGAGGCTGTAATACAACATGGAATAATAGAAAGTCAGGATGTATTTAATTGTGCATGTTCTGCAGCACATCTACCACAAGTCCCTCAAGTAATAAATGGGAAAACCAGTTTATAATAAATAAATAAGTATTGATCAGAGAGTTATTTTGTATAATCATATTTGATCATTATACATTTTAAACCAGTATCCACCAGAATAAAGCAAAGAGAACCAAAGTATTACTAATATGCCCTTTTCTGTTGCAGGTATGACAGAAAACATAAAGCAAAAGCAAAAGTCAGCTGATTCTTTTATTAACATATGACAGTTAATTGAAATGTAATGGCAAGTAGGATGCCAAAATGTTGACAAATATTTAAAGAACTTATTAGAACCTGTCTTGCTTAAATTTTATGACCTTTTTCTATAGTCAATTATGGAAATCTTTTAATTAAAAATAATTATCTGCTGGAGTTACAACTGGGAACCAAAGGAGAAAGTAATTTATCTGCTTTCCAAGAACATCAATTATTCATATAAATAAAGAAATATCAGACTTCTGATTCTTGGAATCATTTTAAATTTCATTAAACTACATTAATACCACCGAGATATATAGACTATCTCTATGGAAGTAGTTAATCCTCATAGATTTTTGTATCTGAAGGCAACAAAACAAGAAAAAGAAAATAACAAAGATCTTTTTGGAAATTAAGAAAGCAATAAAAACAATGTTTACAAGCATATTACATGCAAAAACTCTTTTAGAATCCATAATCTTGAGGACACTAAAATTCTGAGACATAAATCAAGTTGCCTAACACCATCCAGAACTTGACAACTAAGCTGAGTCACCCCAAATTTCTGACACCAAATCCAGTCCAGTGAACATTTATTCATCTACAACTGAACAATTTTGTTGCTGTTTTCCCTCCTCTTCTTACCTAAATCTCTCACCCTTCACCCCATATGGGGACCTTCTATTATTCCTTCCAGTAAGTAGCTACTTCAGATATCTTTAATGAAATAACTATTCACCCCAAACCTTAAGAAACACCTGGACCAAACACAGAAATAATGTGTCAGACTAAATCAGAGATTTCTGTACCCGTGAACATATTATCAGGTTACTCTTGATGGATGTGAGAGGTGAAGAAGAAAGTGACTCTAGAGAATTAGTATTCATTTCTGGGCCAGATTAAATGACAGAAAAAAATCAATCTGAAGCAGTCTAGAGGATCTTAATGTAATTCTGACTTGCATAACAGAAAGTTACAAGTACCTAGTAAGTTATTTTTGTGAATGTATGCACATTTGTTTCTTAATTAATTTGGATAGGGAGGCAAAATCTTATTTCTTTCTCCTCTGCTAAGATATATTATTACAAAAATTGATTTTTAAGACGTCACTTTAGAATATACTTCAGCACCATGAACACTTCTGGAAATACTGCAGGATTTCTAGCTCATGAGTCTTTTGCCACTATATTCAGCTACAGATGGATTTTAGACCACTGGATCAAACTGGATACATCTTTGTATTTATGATTTAAAAATGTGAAGGATGTTTCCATGAGCTTCTTAGCACCTATATTTGGATAGGAAAAGACTTCTACATGGTCAAAAGCTTTTGACTGAAGAGTCCAGCTTGTGTTTTAGCCTGCCACAATCAAAAGGAACAGCAGCAACCATACCAGGGAATAAAGAGAATGTGATAGTAGGAATCTTTTAGTTTAAACATATACAGAACTAAATGAAGATTAATTTGTAGCAATGAAAGCAAAACTTCCTGAGAAGAGTAGCAATACTTTTTAAATTTCAATAATTATGATAATGCTTTATCCTGTTTATTTGGGGTTTTATGAAGATTCTCATGTAAATTTAGAGGTTGAGGTCTCACCTCCACAATTAATAACTATTTTCTATGGTTCCTACAGATTAAGCTTTGATCGTAGGAGGCAGTGTTGATAAGTAAGAAAATGGTTAGCTTTCTCCATGTTTATTGAGTGTAATCTTAGATCACAAAATACAGCTCCTATCTGAGGTTTGCAAAATGGAAGTACCAGTGGGCAGCCTCAGAATATTTGACCACAGGGACCCTTTGTCCTGTACCTCATATTTCAAACTTCCAGTTCTTCTCACACATTTTAGGCAGAAACTATTTCCTCTCCTGCAGCAGCTCGGCCAATGGCTGTAGTAAATGGAAAGGAGGAAAGAGTGCCCGCAGCAGTTCCTCACCCCATTCTGTGCAGTCTCTGAGGTCCAGGCTCAGAGCCAATTTCCTGGCAGCATGTCCAGTTCTAAACCCTACTCACTCCCACCATGAAGTACTAATGTAAAAAAAGAAAGGAAAGTATCCTGCTGCATCCTAGAGATTTGACCAAGTGATTTCAGACTGGATGGTACAGACATTTTCTCAGAGAACTTTTCTAGCTTTAGGAAACCATGTTTGATGTTCCAGACCATGGATTTACAGGCTAATCACAAGGGAAGGTGGTCAGTGAAGAGAAAGAAATACAGTCAAGTTCAGATTTAGTGTTGGTCCAAATGCAGCCATCTAACAAGTTCTGAAACCACTGAAAACCGAGGATGGCAACAATAATAAAAGTGATATTTCTTTTTATTATCTCTATTTCATATATGTATATATATGTTTCCAAACTTTTACTTGGATTTTTAACTTTTTCTCATTTTTCTGCACATATGTTGTACATTTTTATGTAGTTATCTTCCAATCATGACTTTTATGATTTTTCTGTTGTTTATGTAACATTTTCCCACTTTAAAGTTATAAAAGGACTATGCTATATTTTCTTCTAGTTATTTTAAAGGTTTTAATTCATGTGAAAATTATTTTTTGAACTTATGTGTGGTTATGGTGTGTGGTACTTAACTTTTAAGAATCCAACTGTAAATTTTTATCAAAACATAATTTGTTGATAATCCATTCTTTCCTTCCTTAGCAAATGTCAGCATGGTACAGCCACTATGGAGAACAGTATAGAGGTTCCTTAAGAAACTAAAAATAGAGCTATCATATGATCCAGCAATCCCACTCCTGAGCATATATCCAGAGGAAATACATGGTTCAAAAGGATACATACACCCCAATACTCACTGCAGCTTTGTTTATAATAGCCAAGATATGGAAGCAACCTAAATGTCCATCGACAG
Source organism: Mesoplodon densirostris (assembly GCF_025265405.1). Lineage (NCBI taxonomy): Eukaryota > Metazoa > Chordata > Mammalia > Artiodactyla > Ziphiidae > Mesoplodon > Mesoplodon densirostris. The sequence goes on from NC_082663.1 coordinate 92,323,065, forward strand.
GTGAATGGATAAAGAAGATGTGGTACATGTATACAATGGAATATTACTCAGCCATTAAAAAGTTCTATGTATAACTGAATCACTTTGCTGTACACCTGAAACTATCACAACATTGTTAACCAACTATCCTTCAATATAAAATAAAATTTTTTAATTAAAAAAATAAAATAAAATATGGGATTTCAAATGGTAAAAAACTAAATGTCAGCATAGACATCATATTTACATACACACACACACACTTACCCAAATGTATACCAAGATTTTTTTACATCCAAAACATTCTTGATATGAATCAGACACAGATAGCCAAAAGCCAGAGATGCTTAGCAATGATTCCATTAAAGATAGAGCATAGCAACACAAAATTGTCCAACAAGGAAAGACTTTCACATCCTATTGGTAGACATGGTTAGCAAAAATAGTAAGTCATAAGCCACATAGGTAGAAGTAGAATTTATGTTACTCCTCATAAATTTTTAGGTTTAGATTTATCACTACTATTGTCCAAGGCTCAGAAGCATTAGGATCAATTCTAACGTTATACCATTCCCTCAAAGGATGCAGTTATTGAGCTTCTGAGTGATATTTTTTCCAAAAACCAACCAAGAAAATAAGAATTTGGAGCAAATGAAAAAGCAAAACAATCTCAATGGTAAAATTGTAAAGTTATCATAAAAAGAGAAATTGAAAATATGGTATTAGAGACATGTAACTAAAGTAAATACAGTACCCCCCCCAAAAAAAGACAACTCACCAGTTTTAAATGATAACAAGGATAGAAGTTATCAGTCATTTTAGAGAATCAACATAAAGAAAGGGGTTTCATATTTATTAAGAATATAGGGGCTTCCCTGGTGGCGCAGTGGTTGAGAGTCCGCCTGCCGATGCAGGGAACACGGGTTCGTGCCCCGGTCCGGGAAGATCCCACATACCGCGGAGCGGCTGAGCCCGTGAGCCATGGCTGCTGAGCCTGCGCGTCCAGAGCCTGTGCTCCGCAACGGTAGAGGCCACAACAGCGAGAGGCCCGCGTACCGCAAAAAAAAAAAAAAAAAAAAAAAAAGACTATATGTACTACATATTTGGGTCAAAACAAAAATAGCATGAAAGATACCAGGTGAATATGAAAATAATATATTTTACAGGTTTTTGACCAATGATGTGAAACAAACTAATCTTCAACTTTCATACATATCAAGCAAATACAAAGCCCTTCTGACATTGGATATGTTATCAAACAAGATGGTAAACTTAAAGTGAGTAGATACTACGACTATTCAAATTGCTAACACTGTGACTATTAAAACTTACAGATGATAAAATGCATTACTAAGTTGTGTTAGTATGCTGTGCTGATGGCACAAACTTGCCATCTTTTCTATTTCCTGAAAGAAAGTCATTAGATAGTTGCCTACTTACCTGCCATACCCTGCCCCTTCCTTGAAAATACAATCCTATTTTGTACTCAGATCCTAGGAATGAATTCTCATGGGCTATCATAAATGCCTCCCTCTCCACCAGACATTTACTTCTCCAGCCTTCCTTGTAGCTAGTGGTGACCAGTGTATCCAGTCCTGACAATTTCACATGCGGGCTAGTCTTCTGAAGTCCTTCTGGAAAATTGTTTATAATAAGGCAGATAGACTCTAGAAGAGAGTCAGTATCACCCCATCTCTTTCTTCTTGCTTTGCAATTCTCTATGGGTCTGTGATGTCTGGAGCCCAAAAGTCATCTTTTAATAATGAGGCAACAAGCACAGGAATGAAAATCCAACATCCTGAGCTGTCAGAATATAAAGATGTAAAGAGACAGGTTCTTGATGACATATCTTTGAGCAATAAAAGTCTCTCTGTTCCTCATTAAGCAAGATGATAAAACCATAAATAGTTTACATCCTGATAAGTGATATCTGTTTACCCAAGTCTAATGCAAACATTGGATGAATGAGGAAGGAATGAAATTATGATGACACAAGTGTTGTCCAAGCATCCGGCTATTAAAGAAACCTGGCATCATATGATAGAAATTGTTAAGAAGAGAATTACTACCCACCAAATTAACCAGCAAACTTCTACCCTTAGATGTGTCAATCAATAATGCATTTGAAGGAGGATGAGTGAGACAAATAAATGCTACCTCCATATTTTAAAGTGAGAGTTATAAAGGATGAGACCTAAAATACTACTAAAGTTGGAGTGTGTTAAATGTCAGAGTTGAGTAAAACAAAAAAGCGTTATAGAATCATTTAAAAAATGGAATTAGAGATGTCCTTAATAACAGCAGGACAATGTGGTGACTCTGGTGACCCAGGTCCTGAAACAGTGAATGTCAGCAATGAAGACAGTTTGGATTGTTGCAGGGATGAAGGGTTTTCCAATTTTGGAATTATTATTTACCTAACTCTGAAAATAATGATCCTCTGGGATTTGAGGATAAAAATTAAAACCATTATAAGTACCATAGGCTGCAAACCATTTTGTCAATATGAAGTTTTTGAAATGCAACTTCCTAATAGAATCTCTTTTTTCTCCCGAATTTGGCTGTGTACTAACATTCAACATGATACTTTTCCCAAAGAATAAGGATATTGAAATTCATTTGAAAGGACCATTTTGCTGTATACTTTGTACTGTGGTTTGTTATTCAAGAATTTATTCATCTTTTTAAGAATTTTTTGGTTTGCTTGTTAGTTTTCAGTGTTCACTAAATTGCAGAACCATTATTTGCTTTTAATGTACATCATAATTTCCAGCAGAATATGACTATATCGCCAGTTTTTATGATTTCCTATTGATTCCAGCATATAATACAATCTAATTAAATATACAAAATAATAGGTTTAATTATAAAGGGACACATTAAAATAATTTTTAGTATATGCTTCTATAACAAAACTACTTAATATTTTCAAAGAGTCATAAAATTAAGACATCTTGTATACTACTGCATTTTATACATCAAAAAATACAGCAAAATGTGATCACCATATTCATAGATACAAATACAGATATATAGATATTTTATACTCTGTTATGAAAACCTATTAATCCTGATAGGGTAATAGATTATTTTATTAGTATAATGCAGATAGAATTATTGTTATTTTATGGTTAAGAAACTGCCCATTATTTTTTCTGTTTTCTTGACTATTTTCTTCCAGATTGTCTATAGAATTAACTGGCCACTTCTATTCTTTTGAAATCTTATTGGAATTACATTTAATTTATAGATTAATTTAGGGAGAATCTACATCTTTACAATACCAAGCTTCATATTCACTTATTTCAAGTCCTCTTTGAAGACCTGAATGTTTTATGAGTATGTCTTTATAAAGTTTTATGAGTTTTGTTCTTTATATAGCACACATTCCTTGGAATTTTGCTGTTTTAATGCTGTTGCCAGTTAGTTGTTCTTTGTGCATTATTTTTTCTATTTAGTTACAGCTGTAATGTAGGAAAGTTATTGACAGTAATATGTTTCTTGTAACTAACCACTTTAATTAGTGCTAATACAATTTTCATACCCCTGGATATCCAAAATAGACATTCAGATCACCCACAAATGCTATTCCAATATTATACCTGTTTTTCTTTCCTTTTTCTTGTCTTTTCATATTGGCTAGGACATCCAGAATGTGGTAAACTATCAGCAAATAATGTAGAAATTGTGGCCTTTTACTTACCTTAAATAGGATCACCTTTAGTTTCTTAAGAATGAAAACCTAAGGAGATGATTTTGGTTTAATAGATACTTACCAATTTAAGAAAGTGCCCTTATAGTTCTAATCTGTTTTGCTCTATCTTTTTTTTAAAAATCAGGCATGAGTTTTTAGTTTAATCAGTTCCATTTTGGTATCTGTTCAGAAAAACTCCTTTTTCCTTAGTCAATTATGAGAGATTTAGATTTCCTAATATTGTACTCTCCTTGGATTCCTAGAATAAACACTACTAATATGGTATATTATTCTTTTAACACACTGCTGAATTTGATCTATTAGTATTTTATTTAGGATTCGTACATGTACCTTCATTCATAAGATAGAGTGGTCTATTTTTAATACTCTCATCACCAAGTCTGGGAATTGGGAGTAAATACATTTTGAATTATAGAAACTACTCCCCAAAATTTTCCTAAATATAGTATTGTGAGTTTAATTTGTCCAGCACACTCTAATCATATACCTAATGCTAGATATGTTTTGAGTGTGTATGTGCATTCAGGTAGGTAAAGAGAACACTGAACTGTGGCAACCTGACAAGAGTCCTTTCATATTTATCATTGTAAGTAAAAGTTGTATAAAAAGTAAATATTCCTTGTATTAGTATTTTAATTAATATTAGTATTTTGCATTAATATTTTATTACTTTCCCCTGAAAGCTGTTGTGAGGGTATCCAGAATAAATCATTTTTAATGACAAGGTTTGGGTCCAGCAACCACATTAATACCCTCATAGGGAAACATATATTCATTATGATTCAGAAATCATTTCAATAATAACTTTATTAAATTACTCCTCAACTCTAGTTACAACTGTTCTGGCTAACTATAATTATCCTCAACACATTGAAAGTTTTTTCTCAGTTAGCTGAAAGGCTGTCAGATATTTAATTTAATTCAATAACATAAACTTCTTAGAATGCTTACTGGATATAAAGAACAATGTTAATATGTACGGGGTTATAAGTTGCTAGTTTCTAAGGTAGTTCAACCTGTGGGTGGGGCAGAATTAGATTTTATAAGAGCTAAAGCTTATATAATTATGAAGACTTCTTTTACAAAAACTATTAAAAAATCTTATTTTCTCAGGTTAAAAAGACATTTTTTCCATGAGAAGATATTTCTACTGCCCTTCCTAAGATTTTAGAAGGGTCTTATGTGGTGAAAGGCCCTGCAAATTAAATGTCAATGGTTTCTCTCTAAATAAACCTCTGTTTATAGGGAAATTAAAGAATATTTTTCTACAGATAAGTTGATGACTTTTTTTTTTTAGCTCTGCTGCATAATTTTATTTTATAGCTTTTTTGGGGGGATACATTTCTTTGTTTAAAATTTTTCTTACAATGAGTATATATTGTTTTTCCACAACCAACAATGCTTTAAAAATACATATTGCATCCCTTTAATTAGTAACGTATTTGCCAAACTCCTGAAAAATCTCTTCCTTTCTTTTTTAAAATTTTTATTGGAGTAAAGTTGATTTAAAATGTTGAGTAATGAAAATAAAAGCAAAAATAAACAAATTGGACCTAATTAAACGTGAAAGCTTTTGCACAACAAAGGAAACCATAAACAAAATGAAAAGACAACCCACAGAATATGAGAAAATATTTGCAAATGAAGTGACTGACAAGAGACTAATCTCCAAGATATACAAACAGCACATGCAGCTCATTATCAAAAAAACAAACAACCCAATCAAAAAATGGGTGGAAGATCTAAACAGACAGTTCTCCAAAGAAGACAGACAGATGGCCAAGAGGCCCATGAAAAGATGCTCACCGTCACTAATTATTGGAGAAATGCGAATAAAACTACAATGAAATATCACCTCACACCAGTCAGAATGGGCATCATCAAAAAAATCTACTAAAAATAAATGCTGGAGGGCTTCCCTGGTGGCGCAGTGGTTGACAGTCCAACTGCCGATGCAGGGGACACGGGTTCGTGCCCCGGTCCGGGAGGATCCCGCGTGCCGCAGAGCAGCTGGGCCCGTGAGCCATTGCCTCTGAGCCTGCGCATCCTGAGCCTGTGCTCCACGGTGGGAGAGGCCACAGTAGTGAGAGGCCCACGTACCACAAAAAAAAAAAAATGCTGGAGAGGATGTGGAGAAAAATAAACCTTCCTACACTGTTGGTGGAAATGTAAATTGGTACAACCATTATGGAGAACAGTATGGAGGTTCCCTAAAAAACTAAAAATAGAGCTACCATATATCCTGCAATCCCATTCCTGGGCATATATTTGGAGAAAACCATAATTCAAAAAGATACATGTACCTCAATGTTCATTGCAGCACTATTTACAATAGCCAGGACATGGAAGTAACTTAAATGTCCATCGACAGAGGAATGAATAAAGAAGATGTGGTACATATATATGATGGATTATTACTCAGCCATAAAAAAGAATGAAATAATGTCATTTGCAGCAACATGGAGGGACCTAAAGATTGTCATACTGAGTGAAGCAAGTCAGAGAAAGACAAATATCCTATGACATTGCTTATACGTGGAATCTTAAAAAATGGTGCAAATGAACTTATTTACAAAACAGAAATAGAGTCACAGATGTAGAAGACATTTTTGAGGTAGGAATCTATAATCATCACAACAAGCCCTGCCTCCAGTTAACTAAGAGAATTCCAAAAGTCCAGAATAAGAGTAGAATATGTTTACTTAGCTAGGCTAGTCTGATGTCCAAATGAATTTTCCCCATATGAAAGTTTTGTCAAGTGTTATTAAAGCTTCCAATGTTTAAAAAGAAATACAGATTCATCTTGAAATCCAAGGTATTTTGTAATTGTATGTATCAAACTTTAGATTCCAGAACCAAAGATCCATCAGACAGGCTGGTTTCCATAATCGCCTATTAACTTGTGATGTTTATTTAGCACCACCATCCTTACTTCCCACCTCCATCTTCTTCCTTTCTCCAAATTCTGACTTAAGCAAAATAGATTCTTCAAACTACAGATTGAGTCCTACTTTCCCTAACCAAATTGTACCCAGGTTTATCCAAAGTTGTTTTTAAATGTCTGTGGTGTTCCATGAGTCATTAATATAGAATGATGCACATAAAGAATGTTCATACTCCCATTATAATGAGTAAACAAATGGACTTCTCTCTTCTGGAGTGAAAAGAACTGGTGTTAAATATGTCTTTTTAAATAATGAGAATAAATGAAGCACTTACATATACAATGTGTAACAATGGTGTTTAATAACAATTTTGAATTGAAAATGTCATCTCTTAATAAAATCTTATTAGAGTGCCCATTTCCTTTCCTTCATCCATTCATGTATTCAGCACTTGCTTACTGAGTGCTTACTCTGAGCAAGGCAATGTGCTAGGTAATGTAATGATGCACTAAAGACTAAAATACGTATATTCCCTGACCTAAAGAGAATGTAATTTGGTAAAATATGCTTTGCTCAGATTGCAAGTTTCTTCACACTATCCACTCTCTCCTTCCTCCTTAGTAATATGAATCACTATTTTGAGCTTGGCTCATTGACACTTAGCTAAAAACAAACAAAAACTCCCCCTTGTGTGGCCATTTGATTATAGCCAATAAGTTTACAGCAGGAAAGCTACATGATATTTTGTATTAAGAAGACTTAGTAGAAAATGGATATTATTATTCTTCCCTTCTACACACTCAGCAGAAAAAAGTGAACCTGCCTGAGAATTTCTTAAACCCTCAAATCATCCTTAGACTGCCTATTTCTGGATTTATTTTATGTAGGAGAGAAGTAAAATTTTCTTTTGTTTTATCTAATGTATTTTTTATTACATGTAGCCAAATCTACTCCTGACAAAGAACTATATAACTATTATTAAAAATATAAGCTACAATTTGGTAAATTAGAGAGGTACAAAAGAAAGTTGGAAAGAACCTGGGCCTTCAGTGTTGTTTTTGAGCCACTAAATTAACCAACCTTAAACCCTGTATCCCTTGTAAGGAAGTATGAGTTGAACAGGTGGCTTATGATCCACTCACCCCCTTTACTGGAAGGCATCTCTGGGAGAAAAAATAAGGCATGTGACCCAGGTTAATCCCTTTGTCAATGGGATCTTCAGATAAATAGACTAGTTACATTTACTAGGAGGAAGAGACTTTATCTAGAGTGCTCTTAGGACAGCCCTGGCTAAAGGATTACTATAAATAAACCTGAAATCTATAGATTGATGAGGCATGGCACCCTGGAGGAAGTTATGTAACATGTACAACTCTCCAGAAAAATAAAACAAAGATATTTAAAAGCCATCTTGATTTGGGTCTTCTGTGACTTGCAGCCTAAACCTTCCTAAAAATACAAATCTTTACCAAATGAACTGATATCAAAAGCTACATTTATTGGATATTCTCATTAAGTTGCATAACAACCCTTCTTAAGTGCCTGAACACCATTACATCTTAGGAAAATATAATTTCATTTGAAAGACTTGCAGAATTTCTGATAATTTTTACATGATAATGAAATTAATAACTATGTTGATCACATACAGTCAAAACTGCATTAAGAGTCAAAGGAAAACAGGAATTCTTGGTAATATATCTCTTCACTGAACAATCAGGCAAAGATGTTCCAAACAAAAGATCAAGAAAAATCTCCAGAAACAAACACTAATGAGACAGCACTATATGATTTACATGACAGAGAACTGATAATAACTTTCACAAAGATGCTCACCAAGGTCAGGAAAACAATGCATGAACAAAGGACTTGAATAGATGTACAAACGGTCAACAGGTAAACGAAAAAAATGTTCAATGTCAGGAATCATCAAGGAAATGCAAATCAAAACCACAATGAGATATAACCTCACACCTGTCAGGATGGCCATTATCCAAAAAAAATAAATACAGCAAGTATTCACTAAGATGGTGAGAAACTGGAACCCTTGCACATTGCTGGTGGAAATGCAACATGGTGCAGGTACTACATAAAACAGTTTGAAAGTTCCTCAAAAAGATAAAAATAGAATTACCATGTGATCCAGCAATCCCACTTGTGACTATATATCCAAAGGGGAGGATTTCAAAGCAATATTAGCTCTTATGTTCAGTGCAGCACTGCTCACAATAACCAAGAGATAGAAACAACCTAAATGTCCATCAAGAGATGAGTGAACAAAGAAAATGTGGTATATTCCTGCAATGGAATACTATTCAGCCTTAAAAGTGATGGAAGTTTTGCCATATGTAACAATGCATATGAACCTTGGGGACATTATGCGAAGCAAAGTAGGTCAGTCGCAGAAAGACAAATACTGCATGATTTCACTTACATGAGGTACCTAAAATAGTCATATTCATAAAATCAAAGAGTGAAATTGTGGTTTCCAGGAGGCAAGGGAAAGGAGAAATGGGGAGTTAACAATCAACAGGCATAAAGTTTCAGTCAAGCAAGGTGAATAAGCTCCAGAGATCTGGTGTACAGCACTGTACCTATAGTCAACAATAACACATTGTACACATAAAATTTTAAGATAGGTCTCATATTAAGTGCTTTCCCTACAATAAAATAAAATAAATTTAAAAGAAGAAAAAGACAAATAGATAAGATACATTTGTTTAACGGCCTTACGTATATATAATATAATCAGTACTATACTTTTAGATTTATCAACACACAGAATTGTGAATCATAAGGATTGCCTGAATTCTATGGCTAACGTGTACATGGATTATTAAAGGAGTTAAATACTTTCCATGTATAAAAACAAAATCTTATTACTGAATATTTTTATGAATAACCTTCACCAAGGTAAGAGGTATACTGAAGATTTAATAGAGTATCATTAAAAGTTTCAATTGGTTCTAAGATTCTAATTAACTTTCATTTACTTTTTAAAAAAGAAATATTACTCTGTGCTAATGTTTTTTCCTAAATTAAAATGAATCAAAATGGGGCCTCCCTGGTGGCGCAGTGGTTGAGAGTCCGCCTGCCGATGCAGGGGATACGGGTTCGTGCCCCGGTCTGGGAGGATCCCATATGCCGCGGAGCGGCTGGGCCCGTGAGCCATGGCCGCTGGGCCTGCGCATCCGGAGCCTGCGCATCCGGAGCCTGTGCTCCGCAACGGGAGAGGCCACAGCAGTGAGAGGCCCGCATACCGCAAAAAGAAAAAAAAAAAAAAAAAAGAATCAAAATGAAACATACAAGGTTATTTTACAACCATGACACGTATTTCATTCACTACCGTCATTGTAGAACCAGCTTAAGAAAATAATTCTCAACAAAATGATAGGAAAAATGTCATATTTACTTTTTCCATTCATAGACAACAGTGAATGGAAAAATACTTGGCTCCCACCTGTCTTCACATCATACTATAACACTGGGATAAATTACTACAAATTCAGACAAATTTAACAACACTACAACCTTCTAGCAAACTTAACTATAAACCATATTGAAAATATGTTTTTCATTTATTACAAAAAGTTACCATAGGAACTTGGCAGTAAGCAAAGAGATGGGCGATGATTGTAGAGTGAAGAGGTGAAGAAAAAGAACCAAAGCAATTACCTTCAAATATCTGAAGGGCTTGCATGTGGGAAATGGAATAGACTTTTTGTGATTGCTTCTGGGAGGCAAAATTCAAGCAAAAGTTTGGAAAATGTGGAAGACAGATTTCATTATAATATAAGGAAAAATCTTTCACAGTGTTCGAAAGTGGAATGACCTGCTTTGGGAAATAGGGAGTTCCATATCTCTGCTGGCTGTGCGCTATTTGCAAATGGTCTAGAAGAGATTTGTGCACTGGATGAGAACTACGTGACTGACAAGATTTTTACTATTCTGTGATATTTTTGGTTCTGCCATTCATTGTCTATTTCTTATACAAGACACACTAAATCAGTGTCTGCTGGTTTCTCACCAAATAGACCATTTTCAAGTTTTATTTTCACAGCACAGATTTCAGATAGTTAAGTCTTGTTAAAAACTATTGTTTTATCACTATGAAAACCAAAGTAGGAACATAGAAGATAGCACTTCAAATATAGTGTACAACACAAAGCTGGGTTTCCCTCTTTGTAATGATATATATATATATCTCATCTGCTGTAAGGACTAACTGGCTGGATGCATAAAGGTCTGTAACAAGTAGGAAAAGCCTTTTCCTCTGATGAGGACAACATTTTACCACCTTGTTTACAGCGAAATTTATAGGCTATGTTTTCTCAAAATATAGTGTCAGGAGTGGTTTAATAATACAGATTCCTGGACTCCACTTTTAGGATTTTTCGATCCAAAGTTCTTGAACAAGTCCCAGGAATTTATGTTGGAAATAAAGACCCATGTAATACAAAGTCTAAAATGCTTTTATAAGAATTGCTGTAGGATAAAGACTGTCAGAGAATTTCTCAGTCATCTTTTTTCAGATTCTTCAACATGCAAATGGACAGCATTTTTTAAAATTTCACTCAAAAGGTCAAATAACCTAGTTAGTTATTAGTAGTTATTAGTGCAGACTCTGAAGTCAAACTGCCTATGTTAAGTCTCACGTACCATTTACTAACTCAATTTCCTTGGACAAATAAATGCTTAGTGCCTCAGTTTTCTCATCTATCAAATGGGGATAATATGAATAACTACAATGTAGTCTTGTTGTAACGATTAATAAGTTAGGTGATGCATGTTACATGCCTAGAATAGTGCCTGACACATAGTAAGTGTTAATATTAATTATTATTATCCTGTTACCCATCAGGACAAAATGTGTCTCAAAATCATAATTTCAACAGGGATCAGGCAAAAATTCTGTGTGTTTAATTAATTTTTATCACCTTCCCTCATAGTTTTCCAGTTCAAAATTGTCTTTTCTAGGTATATGCTGCAAAGCCCTTTTTCCAATAACAATTTACTTAGGCACCTGAGTATATTCAAACCTGCCTACAGCTCAGCACCACTGAGAGGTGTATTAGTCAGCTCGGGCTGCCATAACAACGTACCATAGACTGGAGTTCTTAAACAACAGAAATTTATTTTCTCACTGTTTTGGAGGCTGGGATGTCTAAGATTAAGGTGCCGTCTGACTGTGTATATGGTGAGGGCTCTCTTCCTGGCTTTGGGATGGCTGCCTTCTCACTGTGCCCTACACAGTGGAGAGTGAGCTCTCTGATGTCTTTCTTACAAGGACACTAATTCCATCATATTAGGGCCCCACCGTCGTGACCTCATTTAATTACCTCCTTGTAGGCTCTGCCTCCAAATACAGTTACATTTGGGGGTTATGCTTTCAAACGTACAAATTTTGAGGCTTGAGGGGTAGAGTTCAGTCCATAGCAGTAAGGTGCATAGGATGGTCCTCCACGAAGGCAATGCTACAGGTCAGACACTTTGAGTTTCAACCAGATCTTAAATGCATAGTTGGTATTGATAAGCATATATAGAAATTCCTATTCAACCCAAAACACCAAAACTCAACACTTCCATCAGTGGCCAGAGCCCTCACTCTAGAATTAATAGATATCTGACTCTATGAAAAGTGTGTCTGACAAAAAACCTTAAAATGAAAAAGGTACATGCTAAGTAGCCATCTATGCTTCAGGTTCTGCTCCTACATCAAATAAGATCGCCAGGAAATTATCTTCATGGAAGTTATTATTTCAGTTTCCTATAACATTGCCTTCACAAAACTATGATATAAGAGTTTCTTTATATTAAGGGCTTTATATAAAAATGGTCTATAAGAACACTGCTTGATTCATTCATGTAAAGGCTATTGTTACCATTCTTAAGTGTTTTTCAGTTTTTCATTTATATCTTTATATGTAAATAAAATAGGATTCCCCAGGATACAAAGTGTACACAGGTATAAGTGTTAGAAAAAAACCCTTCCTCACTAAGGTCTCTCTCATTATAACAATATTAATTACATTAGCAACCATAACATCTATTAATACTTATTGGACCTTTACTATTCATGAGGCACTATGTCAAGTGTGTATGTTTCCATAGTTTTTTCTCACAAAAAGTCCCATGATATGAATAGTATTTTTATCTTAATTATCAGGTAAAGAAATCAAGTCAGCAAGATTAAATAATTTGACCTAGGATTTTGAGATACAAAATACAAATCTGTGTGACTCCAGAATTGGTTCTTTCAGTCTAAATGAAAAATTTACTTACTTGAAGGGTAAAATTCTGAGGAAAAAAAATTATTTTCAATTAAATAAAGAAGCACTCCAGTTTCTTTGTGTCACTTTCCAAAAAGATGGACCTATCCTCTCCAGTAATCACGTTGACAAGGCCTGAACAGATGACACTACTTTTGAAGCCATCTATTTTCAGTGGTCTGATAGAAGTGGTGATCATTATCAATGATCAGGCATACAGGACAACCCAGACAAAGTCATTTTCCGTGTGCGGGAAAATCAACCAGGGATGCTACAAAGAATCAAGTTAGGGCTTCCCTGGTGGCGCAGTGGTTGAGAGTCCACCTACCGATGCAGGGGACACGGGTTCGTGCCCCGGTCCGGGAAGATCCCACATGCCGTGGAGCGGCTGGGCCCATGAGCCATGGCCGCTGAGCCTGCGCGTCCGGAGCCTGTGCTCCGCAACAGGAGAGGCCACAACAGTGAGAGGCCCGCATACCGCAAAAAAAAAAAAAAAAAAAAAGAATCAAGTTATAATGAATCACATCAACAAAAATTTTAAGCCCTATCACTTGGTGAAATATTTGACTATGCATGTGTATAGTCATGTAAAGTAATGGCTTTTCATGGTAGTGACTGATACAGGAAGGCCAAAAATCCTGTATGAACATGAAGAAGAGACCAAAAGCTTATGTCCAGTAGAGGTACCTTCTCTGATTCTGACAGAGATGAAGAAAACTGCAGAATTTTCTCACACTCTTGAGACATCTTTAGCAAAACAATCATCGGATAATCAACTTACTTTAAACATTCCCCACAAGAATTCACAATGATGCTTTAAGTATTGAGAGTTTCAAAATACTCAGAATTATTAATGTGGCAAATGCCACTAGCATTATTTATGGCTTGTACAAGAAGCTAATGTCAAAGAAAATGTATTGACTTTTGACTGCAGAGGAAACAACTTTGATATGTCTCTCCTCTTTACTGCAGATCAAATCTTTAAAGGTATTCCACAGCTAGAAACATCAATTTTCCCACTTGGGTTGAGAAAACATTGATAAAATACTGTTTAACTATTTCATTGCTAAGTTCAAGTATAAGCATAAGAAAAACATCAAGGAAAGCATCCATGGGATAGGGAGGGTGGGAGGGAGACGCAAGAGGGAGGGGATATGGGGATATATGTATATGTATAGCTGATTCACTTTGTTATACAGCAGAAACTAACAGAACATTGTAAAGCAATTATACTCCAGTAAAGATGTTAAAAAATAAAGTCTTCAGGAGAAGATAAGAAACTTCAAAGAAAGATCAACAATGAGCAAATAAATGCACTGAAATCATCAACTGGCTGGAAAAAAAAAATCAGACTGTTGAGAAGGAATAAATATTCGAGTGTCCACAGAAACATGAAACCCTATCATTGTGAGGTTTTACCAGAGCTCAGGGGTCATGGCCAGAGGGAGGCCAAGAGGCTTCTAGAAGGAAAGATCCTCCACATGGAAGATAATCTTCTGGACCCATCACTGAAGAAAGCAGTCTTCTTTCTGTCTTCTTTCAGAAAGAACTAATTCTACACACCTAGGCCAAAAAACTGAAGGCCCCCAATTTTTATATGAATCTGTTTAGTGGCAGATTAAAAATCATATGTTGAGCTGCTATACAGGAAGACTTCTGACCATTCTGAATACTTTAAAAAGTGTGAAAAGCAAGAGAAGCAAATACCTCTTCACTTTATCAATACTATAAACATGGGAGAAATACAATTTATCTGCTAATGACTAAAAATCTGTTTAAAATTGGCATTAATAAAAAATAAACATAATCTTCTTGAAAAGTGGGCAAAGGTCAAGCAAATTGCACTTCGAAATGATAAGTTCCAATCTACTGTTTAAACCAAAACTATATTGAAAGTAATTTTAAAATAGCAAGCAAGTTTTTGAGAATGAAATTAATATCTGCTACTAAAGTCTTACTATTTAAAATTATATTCAAGCATAATTTATCCCGAATCAGTGAATTACAGTTCTAAGGAAAGGCAGTATCTTGCCTCCTTCCACACTTTCAAATAATCTTGCTATCATGTTTGAAATTCAGTGATTTAACTACATAATAACTCCACTATCATTATGGCCCACCTACTGTGTGCTAAATAATATGGTAGATACTGGGTTAATACAAATATAATTCAGACATGATTCTCCAATCTCAATTATCTCATAACTTAATGGAAGTGAGAGTCATATACATAAGAGACTATAATAATATAATAGACTACATGATATTCATAAAGAAGAGTTCTAGTTAACCTTAAAGGACACGTTTGAATTAATATTGTCCCTATAGTGCCCTTTTCAAAACAAAAGTATTTTATTCTAATAGTTCCCCCATAAACAATAGTAGGGAAATGACCTTTAGTCTTGAGACACAATGTACTATAATACCTGAGTGATTAAAAGAGAAATGCTCTTGGGTTGTGGGGAGAACAAGAGAAACAGTAGATGAAAATTGAGACGATGGATGAGAAGGCCTTATGGGGAAAAGAATAAAACAAACTTTATATACATTCCATAAGTTTTCCTAAGGTCATCTCTTGTTTCCAAAGAATATAATTTGAATCACACATCAACCAACTCTAGTTTACATTTCAGTTGTTTTAAAATTATTGATCAAAAATTTCCATGTTATAAAATAGACTTCCCAAATTTGTAGGAAGTCCTAGTGAATTTAAAATTACCTCCCACTTCAAAATGTTAACTTTTTGTAAAATGCTTATTATTATATACAGACAGGGACATCTTAAAAATATTTTTCATCAAGTTGAAAAATAACTTACTTACAATTATCGGACATTTTTGAAGAGAAATATTCCAAAAGACCTAAAATACTTGTTTCCCTCAATTCTGGCATTTCTTCTGATTTGTCCGTGGGTAAAATCTTTTTGTGAACTTTTAGTCGCAGAAACCAATTAAAGCAGTTTTTCACAAATCAGAATTGGCCGCATTCAAGCAGATTTCTGCAAGAATTGTTATGTATATGTAGACTACATTCCAGGCCCAGGAAAAATCATCAACCTGGCAGCTTTCTTCCTAAAATGAGAAAATAGCTATTAGACAATCAAAGTACTCTCTGCCATAATGAAGAACTATATACCGTACTTATAAGAAATGTCTTCAAATTTTATAGAGTTGTTAAAAGATCATAATCAACTAATATATTTAAAATGCACTCAGTAAAAACAAGCTTTCCATGGGTAGATTGCATAAAACCAAGTTCAAGGAATAAAAAATAAAAATAGCTAAAAAGTACATAGAGAACATCAACTTTTCAATTTCCTTAGTAGTCAATGGAACATAAATTAACCCAATGAGATACTATTTTCCATATTATATTGTAAAAGAATCTTTTTTTAATATAGCTCAATTCTTGTGTATTCACTCTTATACATTTTTTCATAGGAAAGCAAGAAAGTTATGTCTTCTGGAGAGGAATCTGGACAGCCATCCTGAGAACATTAAAAGAAAGTTCATAGTCTATCACTCAGTAATTTAATTTTATAAATCTATTCTAAAGAAATAGTCATAAATGCAGATAAGGATTTTTGGATGAGAATACCAGTTCAACATTATTTGTAATTAACTGTGAATTAGAAATAAGCTCAAAGCTCAACAACAGAGAAATGTTTATCTCATCCTCACTAAAATCTTAATAATATGTAATGACAACAAAACATTTTTTAGATAGGGAACTAAACCATATATGACTATATGATCTGAAGTGTGTTAATAAAATTAAAAATCCCTCTTGTGTGAGTGCATGTCTGCATGTGAGTATAACCTATTTCTGGATCTCTGTCTACATCTATATCTATTTATACTGGGATATATGGTAAATATGCATTTACCTTTACATTTAATTAAAATTATTATTACAAAGTCATGCTCATTATAAATCCTAAATGATATACAGTTAAAATAGTGACAAAAGTAAAATTTGTTTCAATTTAGGTCTTTTTGCATACCTAAATTAACAATATACTGTTACCTGATTCTGAACAGACATAATGCTTAAAAGAAAATCTCTCATTAGGTCCATGAAAGCTTTCAAACAGGCTATGTGTAATTTGGCAGCCTCCCTAAGGACCAAGAAAGACAGTGCTGAATCCAACCTGGAAATGACTAACCTGGATTTCTAGATACATTTATTTTCAACAAAGACTAGTATTGTTTGCCACTAGTTATGATAAAAGTTTATAGGAAAGGGCCACATCGGGCAAGATGTTGAGTTCACAGTAGTGTTCTGACAAAACTGAGAGTGATAAATATTACAAATGATCACATTTCTTCACAGATGCTGTATAACAAGCAATCAAGGCCTCTGGTTCTAGAGTGTCCCCCAAATCTCACAATAGGTTTTGATTTTTAACCTTTTATAACAGATTCCAAGGGGTGAATTTCAAGAGAGTGTTTTCTTCTCAAAAGAGAGAATAAAAAAATGGTCTTCCTAAATACTCTAAAAGTCCAGTGTTATTTGATATTTACAAAAAGTGCAATTTCTCAGAATAAAATTTATATTTCATATTAAATGGAAAATTGTCAAGATTTAAAATATTATATAACTGGGAAATCATATAAGAATTTTTTAGCCATAAGCGTACATATATTCTAACAGTTTCAGGAAATTATATTTATATAATTTATAATTTATATAATTTATATTATATTTAATGCTATTGCTACCCAATTGAAAGAGACATAGTTTGAAAGAGAGCTAATAATAATGCAAATATAAAATTGCCTCTGCATAGAGCTACATATTGCCTTGATTTATAAGCCATTAATCAGTTAAAAAGTTAATATATTCTACAATTATATTTGAATTTCACAACTGTGATATTTCAGGTTAGTCAAGTTCATGATCATTTTCAAAAGGAAATACCTCTAACCACGGAAATAAAGACAATTCTTTATATTTGAATGGAGCTTTACAGATCTCAATGTGCTTTCACACAAATACCTCCTTTGATCTGAACCACAGTTTTTGACAGATTCAAGAACTTTTTTAAATCTTTTTTTTTAAATATTAGAAAATTGAGACTTAAATAGATCTGGGAGATTTGTCCAAGTTCATGTTTTAAGTTAGGTTAACTAATAACTGAAATCTTCTCCCACCTATGGGTATTTCCTGTTTTTCAATTTTGCTTTTATAAGCCATTATCTAAGTACATTAATATTTAACCTTAGTATTACAATGTTGCCTATTGCCCACCTAATATCATTTGTCTCCTTCCTTTGAAACTAAACCTCAATTTTGTTCAAAATGGCAGAGTGCTCAGTTAATGTTGCTTCCTCAAGATGGAAACATTCTTACATCTGGACTGGGATAGTGATTACACAGGTGTATGCATTTGTCAAAGGTCATAGATCTGTATACATAAAATGTTTGAATTTTATTATATGTAAATTATACCACAAGAAACTTAATTTTAAAAAATGACTCCCCGGACTCCTTTGGAATGGCCTTACATTTAGATTTGGTCAATGAGATATAAATGAAAATATATTATGAAAGCCTTCCATATAAGCTATTATTTTTAAATTTAAATAACAGGTGCTTTTTTGTCCTTTGCTCATCCTTTTCCTCCTGCTTGGAATTCATACATGATACCAGAAGGTAGAGCAGCCAACCTGCAACAATGAGGATAAAAGTCACTTACTAAGAATGGAATAAAAGGAAGCTAGAAGAAGCCTGGATCTTGAGGATTCCCTTAAGCACCTGCATCAGTAATGCACTGCTTGTTACGTGCAATAAATAAAGCCCTATTTGGTATGCAATTGCAGTCAGATTACTATTACATTCAGAAGAACTAAAGCCTAGCTGATACATTTAAACATATTTACAAGCATGAAATTTAGAGTTGAAAAATCAGAGATGGAATCTTAGCTCTGTCACTAACTAGATATATGGCAAAGGGCAATGTTCATACCTTAGCTTAATCTACTCATCTATAAAGTAAATATAGCAAAACCTACTTTTCAGAGACTATGAGATTTAAATGAAATACTCTATATAAAATGACTGGGTTCAAAGGCTGAACTGAACTGAATTACAAAAATACTATTATTTTGAAGTCAACGGATATGAGTTCAGTAACTTTTTTTTTTTAATCTGTGATGACTGAAGGAAAAGGTCTAGATGCTTTCCAAGATGAACAAAGGTGAGTCCTTCCCCAGAATTTTCATCACAGAGGTTTCATGATAAGGTAAAGGAGAGGACAGTCTCAGAGTTCACAAAACTTCTTTACCATGAATATACCTCATAGTCATAAGGTTTTGTTTCTTCTGTTCCCCTTTAAGTCTGGAAAACTGTAGCTAAGCTAGGGCACTTTCACTGAAACATAGATTGAAGAATTTCCATCAGTGTCAGCCACCTATGGTAGAAAAATGCTTCACCAGAAACACTGTTTCAACCAATGCTGCTGATTGCAAAATTTTCTATAAGGGAAAATGTCTTTGACAAAAATAGAATAAAAGCACCAATACTTATATATTAAAGTTTGTTAAAAATCAAAACTGAAAATCAATGCATGTAAAAAGAAGTTTTCAAATTGAATTAGGTTAGTAATTTAAATAGTGTTAGCTTCTTTGTGAACTCATTGCAGTACACCAAGTCTCAATTACCAGTACACTGACTTACTTTTACAATGCCATGAAACTAAACATGTACATATAAAGTAATTTATATATATTATAGATGTCCCCCTAATTATGTAAATAAACTGAGGCAGAGGTTTACTGGCTTGTCTAAAATAACATAGTTACTTGATTTATTTTACTTTGTAGCTTTGCTTTTTAAATTTTTTTCCTCTTTAAAATTTTTATTGGAGTATAGTTGACTTACAATGTTGTGTTAGCTTTTATTTATTTATTTTTATTAATTTTTATTGGACTATGGTTGCTTTACAATATTGTGTTAGCCTCCACTGCACAACAAAATGAATCAGCCATACACATACAGATATCCCCTCCCTTTTAGACTTCCCTCCCATTTAGGTTACCACAGTGCATTGGGTAGAGTTCCCTGTACTATACAGTATGTTCCCATCAGTTGTCTATTTTACACATAGTATCAATAATGTATAATGTGCAAATCCCAGTCTCCTAATTCCTCCCACCCCACCCTTTTCCCCCTTGGTATCCATACATTTGTTCTCTACATCTGTATCTCTATTTATGCTTTGCAAATAAGATTATCTATACCATTTTTCTTGATTCCACATATATGCACTATTATACGATATTTGCTTTTCTCTTTCTGACTTACTTCACTCTGTATGACACTCTCTAGGTCCATCCATGTCTCTACAAATGACCCAATTTCATTCCTTTTTATGGCTGAGTAATATTCCATTGTATATATGTACCACAACTTCTTTATCTATTCCTCTGTCAATGGACATTTAGGTTGCTTCCATGTCCTGGCTACTGTAAACAGTGCTGCTATGAACATTGAGGTGCATGTGTTTTTTGAATTATGGTCTTCTCTGGGTATATGCCCAGGAGTGGGACTGTTGGATCATATGGTAGTTCTACTTGTAGTTTTCTTAGGAACCTCCACACTGTTTTCCATAGTGGCTGTATCAATTTACATTCCTACGAACAATATATCACTTGCATTCCTATACACTAACAACAAAAGGGCAGAAAGAGAAATTAAGGAAACAATCCTACTTACCATTGCAACAAAAAGAATAAAATACCTAGGAATAAACCTACCTAAGGAGACAAAAGACCTGTACTCAGAAAACTATAAGACACTGATGAAAGAAATCAAAGATGACAAAAAATGGATGGAGCGATATACCACGTTCTTGGACTGGAAGAATCAATATTGTGAAAATGACTATACTACCCAAAGCAATCTACAGATTCAATGCAATCCCTATCAAACTACCAATGGCATTTTTTATAGAACTAGAACAAAAAATCTTAAAATTTGGATGGAGACAGAAAAGATCCCCAACAGCCAAAGCAATCTTGAGAAAGAAAAATGGAGCTGGAGGAATCAGGCTCCCTGACTTCAGACTATACTACAAAGCTACACTAATCAAGGTAGTATGGTACTGGCACAAAAACAGAAATATAGATCAATGGAACAGGATAGAAAGCCCAGAGATAAAACCTATGCTCCTATGGTCAACTAATCTATGACAAAGGAGGCAAAAATATATAATGGAGAAAAAGCCTCTTCAATAAGTGGTCTGGGAAAACTGGACAGCTTCATGTAAAAGAATGAAATTAGAACACTCCCTAACACCACACACAAGAAATATAAACTCAAAATGGATTAAAGACCTAAGTGTAAGACCAGACACTATAAAACTCTTAGAGGAAAACATAGGCAGAACACTCTGACATAAAGCACAGCACCATCTTTTTTGAGCCACCTCCTAGAGTAATGAAAATAAAAACAAAAATAAACATATGGGACCTAATGAAACTTAAAAGCTTTTGCACAGCAAAGGAAACCATAAACAAGATGAAAAGACAACCCTCAGAATGGGAGAAAATATTGCAAATGAAGCAACTGACAAAGGATTAACCTCCAAAATATACAAGGAGCCCATATAGCTCAACATCAACAAAACCAAACAACCCAATCCAAAAATGGGCAGAAGACTTAAATAGACATTTCTCCAAAGAAGACATACAGATTGCCGACAAACACATGAAAAGATGCACAACATCACTAATCATTAGAGAAATGCAAATCAAAACTACAATGAGGCATCACCTCACACCATGGTCACCATGGCCATGGTCAGAATGGCCATCATCAAAATATCTACAAACAATAAATGCTGGAGAGGGTGTGGAGAAAAGGGAACAATATTGTGTTAGCTTTTAAAATTAATGTGAATCACTGCACACAGCTAAACGGTACCAGACCTGGACTGGACTTCAGCTATCCTGACTGTGGTCCAGTGTTCCTTCTCTACTTATATAAATGAACTAACATATAATAACCAGGGGCTTCATAAAAAGATATCTGTCTGCACACCACCTTATAAAAAGGTTATAAACATCAGCATTCAGAACAGTTTTCCTAGATTCTCCTTACTCCTCTATATCTGTTTCCTCTATGACAAAATTATTATTTTAAAAGATAGAATTAAAATGTCTCCAAGTTGCAACTCTTTCATAGGGTTACTTGAAACTTTCAATAGATATTTTGGAAAACACTGACAATGTCAAAAATCCACACAATCCTGGAGACTGAGAATGAAACAAATGTCACTATCTTACAGGGAATTTCCTGTAAGATATAAACCATAGAATTGATAGAGCTGGATTAAGAATAGCAAGAAGGAGTAGCCACATGCCACTTCAAGAAACACAGCAGCCTTGCTTCCCAAAAGGTTAAAAGAAAAAAAGTAAAGAAAAAATTATCTCTACTGTCTACCATGTTTTTCATAGAAATAAGTAAAGCCAATCCTTAACTTTGAGGTACTGAATTTTTAAGGAGCCAGATTATTATCTCTGTGCTTTTTATCCTCATCTCTCCATACTTATTCAGAGATAGCAACTTCCAGATGACCAAAGGATAGAAAACAGTGCTTGTGGGGATATGTGTGTAGGAAAAGGGGCCATGGGGTGGAGAGGAGGAGTGCTGTAATGGGAATGCTGGAGTGCATTTTCTCCTCACAAGTTAAATAGAAAAGAATAGGGAGAATGCAGGAAGTTCCCTATGATACTGCATGTGGAGTGTTGTAGCTTTTAACCTCTGTAATGTATGCTATGAACACAAACCTCTTATTTTAAAAATGACAAGTTTATATAAATTTTCCCTAGTTCTGAGATAAGTAAAATAGAAAATGGAGGAGGGGGCCCTACATGAGACCAATTAAAAATATATTATAGCAAGGGCTAAAGAGAATATCAGTCTGAATACTAAGAGAAGATCATACCTCTGAAAGTAATTTCTTCCAGGAGCCAAAAGACATTTTTACAAGACTCTTAAGCATCTTTAATAAAGCCCAGGAAGAACAAACAACAAAGAAAAGCCTTGATACTGAGATGAAAGGTGGTATAATAAGAAAACAAGAGGGTGCAGGAAATTAAAATTACAGAAATATAATTCAAATTCATAACGAATGAAGTTGACTGCAAAAAATGACACTTGGAAGGGAAAAAAACTTGAACAATTCTTCAATAATTTAGAGGAAGACAACCACCCGTAAACTGAGATCCATTACTATCTAATTCCTATTGAAACCACCAAACATAAAATAAAGAAAAATAAACCCACAGTACCACAAAAAAAAAAGAAAGAAATTTTAAGGGTTTTAAAACTATGAAGAAAATGTAATCTAAATGAAGGCAAACCTTTCCAATGCCAAGAAGCCCAAAGTTTGATTTAAAATGTAATGCAGGCATATATGGATTTTCCACCACCATGTAAGAAAAACCCTAAGCACAGAGAGGCAGGAGTTGGGAACACATGTGAACCATGAGCTATCAATGGAAATCCTCCATGAAATGTAGCCCAGTAGCCACAGCATTTGTGCACAGCTTCACACACTGGGGGCTTCTCTCTAAGTAAAGCAGAGGATTTGCCCCAGCAGCTTCCTAAGACGGTCAGTGAGACATAAGAGGAAGCATCTATCTCCTGGTTACCAAATCACAAAGGTGTTCCTAAAATATTCTGGATTGAAAATAAAACAGATAAAAAGGGGGCAGACTGGCTTTGAACATCTCATAATAACTAAAAGGTAGGAAACAGCATAGCAACATTTAGAGATTTAAAGAGGGGAATTAAAAACCTGTGAGCATAGAAGCCTATTTCCAGACAAAATGTACTTAAAGTTTTTAGGGGGAAAAATGGTGACAAATGTTATATTCAGCCAAGGGTCATATGTAATCAAGGGCCTGTCTAATGAAATAGGTCACCTATGTCCATGCTTAGAAATTTACTCAAGCCAGCCAAGAAAGGAACAGTATTTAACAGCTTAAGAATGGAAAATCCTAGTGTTAAATGGATTATAGTGAGTGGGAAAAATAGATACATTTTAATAAGTCAAAATTATTTTATAAATATGATCCCAAAATTAAATAAATATATAAACCATTCTTTAAGGAGAAGAATGAACATTTTAAGTAATGATTTAACTATAATGTTATCAGAAACTCAAGATTACATTAACAGGCTAGGGAGGGGAGAATTAGTACAAATAAATTAGTCTCAATCTTCACGGTACATGGAGAAGAAAGCAGACAGAATTTCTTTCCTGATTTTGACCATTTAGGAAAACTAGTTTAAAGAATATGTTTCTCTTGCCATTACTTGATTTCTGATATTCAGAAGAGATGGGCTACATGAAAATCTAGTCTTTAACCGATCTGCTAAAAGGGTTCTTTCTCCTACACACAGAACATTCCTGGTGCACCAGGGAAGGTAGTGGGGGAGAATGAAAGGATGGAGTGTCGACAGGCCATGATGGCTGTTTCATCTTAGAAGGCCTAGGTGCTCACTGATTGCTTTCTTCCATCCAGTCACTCAGGCACTTGGTCTGCCTGTGTGGCTAGTTGGTGGTAATTAATCCCAGTAGCAGGATCCTTCTTTCAGTCTTTGTTTTTGCTCTTGTTTTTTGTTTGTTTGTTTGTTTTTAATCATGGCAATTTAAGAGACCCTGATTGGAGTTGCAACCCCTGCGTCATGTAAAAACAGGTCTTATTAAATAATTTTAAGATGGAGAAGGGTATAATCACGTTTATGTTGTAACCCTGGCAGAAGAGTATGACAGATTACTGAAGAGAAAACATAAGGCCAAGAGACCAGTTAATAAGCTACAGAAGTCATGAGACAATAAGGTCCTGGGCCAAGGTGGGGAGTGGAGAGCAGGGGAACTGCTCTGAAATGTAGTCAAGGTGCCCAAGTTGGTTAACTTAAGGAGAAGACATGTGTCAGGTACTGAGACAGAAATTCAGTAGGTAGGAGTTTACGAAAAAAATTCATTCAGATCTGCACTAGCAGGAAATGAAGTATTAGGGGAGAGTCAGAGTTTAAAAGGTGTTTTCATATTACTTACCTTATTTAAATCTCCCAAAAGCTCTTTGAGATGGCTACTACCTCTATTTAACTGCTGAGCAGACCCTGTTCATAGGGGTCATGCGACTCAATCAAAATTAGACAGGTAGCGAGAGATAAGACTAAAACTCAGGCCTTCTGATTTGAAGTTGAATGCTTTTTTCACTGCACCGTAAGGTAGCAAAGCATAAATTATATATTTACCCTTGATACAGACTAAATGTTTACATTTAGCTCAGAGGATTGAAGGGTCAATAAGAAATCTAGGAAATGAATCAGAAGACTGAGGACCTTCACTGACATCTCAGCTCATGAAGAGGAATTATTGATGAAAACTTTGGTCTGAAGGGTTTTGGTTAGACTATCACACAACATTATAATTACTGGGGTTCAGGGAGATAGATATTGCAGAGGCAGTGATGTGTCCAGAAGTAAAGGCCTTGCTGCCCATACAAAGCAGTGGATTCTTTGTTCAATTTATTTCGATGCAAACACAAACATTGTATGTCTGGAAAACACTTGCAATGTCGGTATAATTTTAAATTGTCAAGCTTTTTAGGAATACATTCATGGAGCGATTAAATCGGCTATTTTGCTTTGGGAGATATAATTTTATATGTTATACTGCTCTCCTGAAGTGCCATGCTGCATTTCTCAGCAGTCACATTGGCTAATAATTCAATGATTAACACAATTCATTATTTTCATGTTCAATTAGAAAACCTTTTGCAGTGGCTTGACCTATCTCCCCAGAGCAAATGGGGCAGTTCGTAAAAGGCCAAACCACAGGGTGGAGTATTGAGAGTATGAAGCATCATATAAAATTTAACCATATTAAATGGAAATCTGCCTTACACAAGCTGCTTACCTGCGGCACAAGGCAGCTAAACTTCCAAGATAAAGGCTGGTGCGTGACACTGGG
This sequence comes from Mesoplodon densirostris, assembly GCF_025265405.1. Classification (NCBI taxonomy): domain Eukaryota; kingdom Metazoa; phylum Chordata; class Mammalia; order Artiodactyla; family Ziphiidae; genus Mesoplodon; species Mesoplodon densirostris. The sequence goes on from NC_082663.1 coordinate 92,348,904, forward strand.
AGTGGCTCGTGTATTCTCATTTTCTCTACTTCTTCACCCTATTTTATAATTTATTGTAATTAGTACATTTCCTTTCCTCAGTTTATTCCCTGTCTCTCATCGAGCAGAGGTTGCTCTAATTCTGTGAGTCTTTCCTGGAGTCTTTTCATGGATCCTGGGCCTATTCTTTTCCAGCCTCTGCTGAAACCACTGGCTTCTGTTTCTTTCCTTTTGTGTTGTATGATCTTTATAAAGGGGGTGATAAGAAGTCAGGCAGGGACATACATGATGAATTATCTGCTGATGGATAGCATCGGAGAGGGGCAGATGAAAACCACTCACTAGTATTGGCCCAAGCACTTTTTGCCACTATTAATGAAATTTCTTTTGATCAATCAGTTGAATGGTCTCCCTCTGCATTTTAAATCTCTGATCATTTTTCTATCATGTGGTACTTTACTAATATGCATGGAAAATGAAGCTGCTTACATTATTCCTATTAATAGTCACTTGGCATTGAATTTCAGGTCCTAAACCAAAAATACCTTCCACCAACTATCACAATTTTAAGGCTATCTGGACTAGCAAATCCTAACAAAGTCTTAATTTACTATCAGGGCCTGAAGCCTCAATTTTTCTATTTAATTCTAAATATGTTCAGTCCATTTTTAAAATTTCTCACATGTACCTAACCTTAGGAGCACACAAGACCAATATTAAAGTTTTCCCATAAATGTAAAAGTATTTCTGGTTTGATTTTGATAATTACATCACAGTTTGTTTGGTTTTGCCTGGAATAATGACTTCTTGAAAACTGTATAGGCTGTCACATAAATAAATTAAATACTTTTAAAAAGAAAAATTAATGTTTTAATATTTGGTATAATGTTATCATTATAACAGAAAATTTGACTAATAGCGAAGTTAGTCAAATTGCTAACTTAAAAAGACAAATTTTTAATGTCAACAGGTTATTTTTGTTTACTAGAGTCATTTTTTTTAAAAAAGTCAAATTCTTTTCTTAAAAAACAACAGTAAATAAGACTTAAAAAAAAAGAGGAAAAAATAGTAAATATAAGAAATACAATCAAAACTATTTGGCAGTGCTCTTTTAAACAATTCCCTTTTCCAGTCTATTATGAACAGTCGCTGTGTTTCACCATTTTTTTCCATTTACTCCTCTGTTCATTCAGCATTGTCTAAACACTGACTTTCCCTCCCATGCTTGATTTCCACAATGTCTTCCCAGAAAAAGAAAAGTCAGGATTCAGTGACAAGATGCCTTTAAGCAGTTACCTCCTTAATAATGAAGCCACAATGAAAGCAGGATGATATACCAAAAAGAATGCTACGCTGGACCTTGAAATCTGGTTCCAGTCACCAGTAAGCCTAATAAACTTGGCCTCAGTTTCTTCATTTGTAAAGTATGAATACTCTTGTATTATCCCTAAAACCCCTAAATCTATTAAATACTAAGTTTTAAAAAAAAACTATCAAAAAGAAATAATTGAAAAATTAAATTAAATCAAGTTTGATGCAATGCAGTAAAAATGAAAATTGGTTAAAGAAACAATTTCTTGACTTTCAGAATTAGATATTTTAAATCAGCCACTTTTACTATCTCAGCAGTTATCTAAACATGTTTATTTGGTAATTAGAATACCTTGAAAATAAACTGACAAGTCATACAATATTTACTTTTATATGTTGAAATATAATTGGCTATTTTTAAATCAAGTTAGAGTCTTCCAAGACTCTAAAATAGGCTATTTCAAGGGAATTAGACACGCTCTAAGCCATTCTCCAGTAATCTTTACTTGATCTAGAATCCCCAAAACATCCAAATGAAACTGGAAAACAGCTTTTGTCCAAAAGAAATATACCAGATTCTTAGAATTTACATGTACAAATTGGTTGTGCAGAGTGGGCTTGCCAGAGGCTTAAAAACTGGAACTAATTTTAAGAAAAACATATGAATTTGCAACTTGCTAAGGCACAACATATTATTGTTATTGTTAGTAGTGGAAAAGGAATTCAAATCTCTGATCATCCTCAAATATTGCAAAGGGATATCCTCTGATCAATTTCCTCAGAAATACTCTTTTAAAATTCTTCTTTCCTCCATTAACCCATGCCCTCTTTTGTAGTAATTTAAGACTTCTTTTTCCCTTTTCAAATTAACATATGTATAAGAGGAAACTAACACTTATCAGTCATTTCTCTTCTACTTTACAAATAAGGCATAAAGAAACAGAATCTTAGTATATTTCCTCCAAGGATAATAAGCTGTACTTCATTGTTGTTTAACAACTTGGAAAATAAAAGATGTTTTAAATGTGGGAATGAAGTTACCAATAGCAAATTTCCTTTAATAAAGACAAACAACGCAATACAAGCATGCTCATCTAGCCAAAAAAAAAAAAAAAAAAAGATAAGAACAATTTATTGATGAAATGAACTAATACAAAATATATAAATTGCTCTTGCCTTTGGAACTGAGATTATAAATTTTTTTCATAGTCAACTAAGGTGTGATTAACATTTAAGTACAAAGGTTATTTAACATTTAAACACAAAGGTTTCCCCATGAGTTACTTTGGATTTATAGGATCTCTCTTACCAGTGTTTCTCTTGATGCAGGGTTTTATGAAAGATGAGATGTTCAAGCACCTTATTCAACTGGGGACTATTCTTCTGAACACAAGTCTGGACAGCAACACAGTGCCAGAGCAGGTGGTTAATTTCATATCCTTCCTGATTAAGTCGCAAATGTTCCTGTAAATAAAATATACCTGAGAAAGAGTTCTTTGACTTGAATAAACATGAAAATAAATTTTAAATGCATATTTTTTCTACGCCACGTTACACCAAGTGGAGCAATTTAAATACATTTTTGTAAGTATATATAGCTAATCTGAACTTAATTCTTAATATATTCTCACATGGATCCCTTGTGTTCAATGACGTTTTACTTAAATACAGTTTTACTTAAATACATTTTTGTAAGTATTACTTACAAAATGTCTTACTTACATACATTTTTGTAGGTATATATAGTTAATATACTTAAATACATTTTTGTAAGTATATATTTACTTAAATACATTTACATAAATACATTTTTGTAAGTATATTTACTTAAATACATTTTTGTAAGTATATATAGTTAATCTGAACTTAATTCTTTATACATTACTTAAATACATTTACTTAAATACATTTTTGTAAGTATATATAGTTAATCTGAACTTAATTCTTAATATATTCTCACATGGATCCCTTGTGTTCAATGACATCAGTTCCACAATGTGACAAAAATCCTGTATCTGCTAAGGGACAACTATTAGACACAATTGTGCTTCTTAAAACCTATATGACTTAGTTCTCCCTGACACCTGGGGGAGGGAAGAGGGGAAAGTTTGAACAATGATCAAACAGCAAACTGGGTTTTAAAATGTGGATTTTCACTTTAAGGACCAAAATATTGCCTAGCTGGATGTGGTCAATGTCTGCAAAGTAACTATTTTAAAAGGCTACAAAATCAGAAAACAAATGGGCTATATGTTTTTTTCTTAGAGTGCTTCCTAACAGTTTCATAGACTTAGCTGATCTGCTAAAGTAAATGGTACAAAGAAACTTGATTTTATTTTTAGACACAGCACTCCCATTGAATTTTTGTCAACAGTAAAGATTCAAATATACATCCTGTGATATGTACTCAAATTACTAATTTAGCTGATATTTTATTCTTTTATGCTCAAAAGAAACACTTAAAGAGATTCCAAAGGATTTTACAACTCTCATTTACTATACAAAATAACATCAAGACTATACTTAAAGAAAGTTTTCATGTTGAGTACTCTTAAGAGAGAAAGCCAGAGTTCATGTATAAATTTTAAACTAAGTTTAAAATTTTAAACTTAGTTTTAAGTTTCTAGTCAACTGCTTATTTAAGTCTCACAGATGTGTATTGATTTGCATTATGTCAGGAACACAGACGCTGGCAATAAAGACAGGAGTAAGATAAAGTCTCTGCACAAGGCTACCGACTCGGGAAAAATCATCCACAAAAGCAAATGGAAACCAGTCGGTGTTTAGAATGTTAGAATTTCCCCCCAAAAAGCTTTATCCTACAATAATGTAAGACATCAGACTGAGACATGCAGACTTCAGTATATGTACATATTTCATCTAAATAACTCAATTTTCTGCTTTGTGGTAGAGTCTTGCCCAAAAGTGGAACCCATATAAATGAAATTCTTTTCTCAAATTGCTCTAGCAGTCTGAGCCTGGATGCCTGACATCCCTCATGTTGCAAACATTCTGAATACATATGTAGGTAGATATGTTTTGAAACTTGTGGATGGCTTGACTAATTAATTTAAAACAATCAATACTTTGTTTTTTTTTTTAAATCATGTGTTGTGCATTGCATGGCTAGAGACTATTCAGTTAGGTCAAAAATTCTCGTTAACAAGCTTATATACCATCACCAGAGAAAATTCCCAAAAGCCTTTGGTAAAGAAATGATCAGGATTTAGATAATGAAGAATATTTAAGCTTGATTTTTAATTTTATATGATACCATTTTTACTTATCACTGAAAAAGAAAAAAGAAGCCTCTGACTTCCGGAACTGATTTGACATCAATATTACTACAAGCTGGTCTGGCGCTCACAGTCAAGTCATTTTGTTCTCTTGCTGGATATAAACTCACAGAATATCAACCTCAGACAATATTGCTCTGATAAATACACAAAGCCACTTGATATTTTTGTTTCTAAGCACAGACAAAAAGTCACTGTGCCACCCACAAAACACCCAATCAGAATTGCCCCTACTTTCTGGCAGCATCAAATCTAAAGAGAATCCCTGCTTCTTTAGAGCCTCCCCCAAATCACCCAACCAAAGTCCAAATCCTATAACAGAATTATGCTAGCACCCTCTAACTGAGACATCACATAGTCCTCTGGATGTGTGTTCTCTCTCTGCAACAAATAATAAAACCAGTTTTACCAACTGCATGTGTGCTCCTGAAGGGTTCTTGAACCCGCCACACATGGGAATTTTCCAAATAAGTGAGGCTTATCTCTTATCCTTATGCATTATATCCTTATATATTTCAAGCATTTGCATGGAAATTCTGCTAAAGTTTCTTCCCTGCTTTTTACTTTTTTCAAAAGAAAAAATGTATTTGCCAAACTAGAATGAATTAATATAATAATGATGATGTAATTTAATACAATCATCACGTACATCATCCGTGTAGCAGACCAAGAGGAAGGAATGCTCTGAACTATTAGGTGGTGTAGAGTTCTTTGCCTTTACACTAAATGAGTCCCACCCAAGGTGAGGCTGGCAGATAAATCCCCTCTGCAAACTTAACTAGAGTACAGAAATAAAGAATATATATTTAGAAACTTTTACAAAATTTGAGTTAATTTTCTTTTCAGTCTAGTAAAAAAATTAATGCCTATATATTTATTTTTTTAATTTTATTTTTAGTAATTTACTATTATTGTAGTTTTAAAAGTATCAGCCTGTGACGGTCTGGAAAATTCCTTACAAAATTGTAGAGGGATTTTTACCCTCTACACAGATAGCTTGAAAAGCACTGAGCACTGCATTAAATGACTCCCAGAGAACTAGAACTTATTTTTCCCCTTCCATCTTTTTGGTGTGTGTGTGGGGGGGTGCTTCCTATAGGAAGTGCTCCCACTTCCTATAGTTCTTTCATCTCCCCCACTTGCTGCCCAGCTTTGGGCTATGCTGGTTTGCAAACTGGCCGCCATACATGGAGAACAAGGTTGGGGGAGACCTGAGAAAGAGGCAGGCCACTCCAGATTGGCAGGTGGCAGTTCAACAAGCAAGGAAACTTACACAGGAGACTTCTCTTCGGCAGCTGCAAGAGAGTAGATCTCCACACCTGCCCTCCAGAATCTTAAGGTTTATGTAGATGCTTTAACTAGGTTCAATCACCTATACCATCCAAATGGTCTCAGCAACACATTACGGTCTCAAGGCTGCATCCTTGGAACCAGCTCCCACTGTGGAGACAGTGGGCAGAGCGTACATTTTAAAGACAGAAGCCCACCTACCAAAGTGTTGCCAATCTGCTGTCGGCTGAGAACTCAGGTAACCCTATCAGCTTGAATTTTGTGCAAATTTGAGAAGCTCTGAGTGTCTGACCAGGCTCTCTTTGATAACAAAAATGAACTCTGAAGCATGGGCTCTATTGTGGCTGCTAGAAGACAGCTTTCTGAGTTTCATCCTTGTTTTCAGTTATTTGGGGGATAGCTGACATTGCCATGATAGGACCCCTCAATACAAATGCATTACCTGAATAACAGGGCATGAATCATAGGATACTGCTCCTAATTTTAAAGAACCTGTGTCTCAGTCTAACCCAATTCCTAGTAACCATTTATAATTACAGTACAGCATAAAATGTCCCAAATTTAGATAGTGCCTTTAGCTTACTGAGTACTGTACTTAAAGCACTAAAGGATGAGACTGCTAATACATTTGAATGTAAATCCTATATGTTTCTTAGTTTTCAGAAAACTATTTGTCCAATACTTTAGGATGGATGCAACTATTTAGTAAACGGTCTACTGCATTTTTGTTGAATTTGAATCTACCTACTCCAAAGAACCATGTTATTATTATAATGTGACAAGTGTGCTTAACAAATTCAGCTCTGCTAGTGAGCAAAGGACAGAGTGGAAAACCCAATCCAGTGTTCAGGCTCTGCAATTCACAGAGCCAATTAAAGTGTAACATTTGTCAAAGTCAATGGAAACCCTGTGTCTGGATCAGCTTGAAAGAACATTAAAAGGAGAAATGGGTCCCAGCAGCAGGGAAAGGAGATTTCCTATTCTTATACAGAACCAACACCCATATTGTGTGTATCCTAATACCTATATCCTACAGAATTCCTTTTTTAAAAGCAATTTTATAATAGCACTTTGAAAACAAATTATGCTTCTACTTCAATGCTTATAATATATTAAAAATAAAGTATTTTACAGTGGCCAAAATATGCTGTCATGGACCCCTTAGCATTACTGAAGGATATGAGCTGTAAGAATAAACCCACAAATCCTCTACTGTAGCATATGAATAATAAAGGGAGAGAGGATGAATACAGGTATATCTTTTATAGTCCCAGTTTTCTCTCTTCTTCACCCTTACTTCTCCCAGAAGTTGAGACAGATGGGTACTGAATGGGTAAATACTCAGCGGAACTAGGGAGCCTGGCTTAGATTAAACTGTACTGGAGAAATTGGGCTGAAACTGGAGGACAACATTAAAATATGCCATCCTGGGCTTCCCTGGTGGCGCAGTGGTTGAGAGTCCACCTGCCGATGCAGGGGACACGGGTTCGTGCCCCGGTCTGGGAGGATCCCACATGCCGCGGAGCGGCTGGGCCCGTGAGCCATGGCTGCTGAGACTGTGCGTCCAGAGCCTGTGCTCCGCAACGGGAGAGGCCACGGCAGTGAGAGGCCCGCATACCGCAAAAAAAAAAAAAAAAAAAAAAAGTCATCCACCACTGAATCATTTGAACCAGCAATTTTCAGCAGCACTGTGGCTACACTACCTTTTATATTCTTTATATTATGAGGTAATGGGAGTAGACAAAGGAGGGCAATAAGTCTGAGAGGCTAAATTCTGTTATAATACCTTCATAGAATCTCATGTATGGAGGTGAAATAGAACTTAAAAAGACTGAAACTATGCCTCTTTGTTCTAAAAGTGGAAAAAAGCACAGAGACTTAGTGACTTGTCCCATTATAAGCAGATATATTCTTTTCATGTGTTGACATTCTTGCCTCTTTCACTTCAGACCAAGGTAGATCTTAACTGTATAGAAGCAGTGAACTTCCATTTCCTTGCTGTATATGTGCACCAAGAGTGACAAAAACAGATTGATTCAAGGAGAAGCAGAATTAACACTGAAAGTTGCCGGCCTCACAAGTGGAACACTCATGTTGTCAAGATTTCACAGGATCTTATTTGTTTAAAGGAAGAACACTCAAATCATCACTATATTAAGCGCAATTAACTACACAGTTAAGCACAATTATTTAGTCAGCATAAGCATGTCCTTAGACAAAAAATTATTACATTTAACTGACTAAGTTAAAGTGAGTTCCTAAGTATATTTTTCAATAATTATTATTTATGTTTGCATGGCTCTTAATAATTTATAAGGCACATGCTTTTTTGCAGTCTTCACAACAACTCTGTAGATTAGTTAGGGCAAATATGATGATGATGATGATAATGATTATGGTCGTGGTGGTGTCTTTTTATTTTTTTTGAAGTTATTCCTTCACTTCATATATATATATATATATATATATATATGTTTTTTTGTGGCTGCACAGTGCAGCATGCAGAGTCTTAGTTCCCCAACCAGGGATCAAACCCGTGCCCTCTGCAGTGGAAGAGTGGATTCTTAACCACTGGACTGCCAGCGAAGTACCTGGTGGTATCTTTTTTAAAGATAGGCAAATGGGGATTTGGAGAGCTTAATGGACCTACTCTGGATCACATAGTCAATTGGTGAACAGGCCCTTCCTCTTGAGAGTCAGTGCTTTTTCTGTTGCTCAGTATCTTGGGTTATAAATTTATTGTTAAAACATTTTTGAAACTTTAAAACAAGATCCTTTTTATGCATGAAGCAATGTGTGTTCATTAGTAAGCATAATCAAATGGTTCAAATGGCTTAGTATACGTCACTCTTTATATAAATGGTTTACCAAGTTATGAGCCAAAAAGAAAACACTAACTCCTAGAAAGAACACAAATAGATGTGGTTAAATGTTCCTCCTTATAGACTTAAATTTTAGATAGTTGTGGAAAGGGCCCAAGGGAAGCACAGGGAAACTGTGAGGCAGCTCACAGGCAAAATTATTTTAAAAAAGAATTTTCCTTAAATTTCCTTAGTTGCTCCAACTAGCATCATATTAAATGCATTTTTCTCCTTTTTAAGAAATTATTAGAAAAACAAAATTTCTATTTATAAATTATAAAATAATAAGTATATATAAGAAAAAATAAAATAATAAAAGAATCAAGGTTTTGAAGTGTTCACTGCTTTCTTTTGGAATATATGTGAGAAAAGGAAATAAAAGCATTACAAGCCCCAAAGATTGAAGTTTGACTTTTGAAGTACATCAGCCTATAAGGTATATGAACACTGGAGTTCTGTTTGTAAAATCATAGCTTATTACATACCAAGGAATTATATTTAATTGGGACAGATAGTTTTCTCTAATGTTGATCATTAATATCTAAGTTAGAAATTAAAAGGAGATGTATCATATACCAGGTATTACTTTCTCAATTTTGAACCATTAAAAAAATTTCAGTTGATTTTAATAGCATATTAAATGTTATTACATATGAATCATGGAAGCATAAAAGTATTACACTTGCTCTCATTAACAGCCTGTACTTTACACACTCTCCCTTTAATAAAAATGTAATATCTTAAAATGCTCATTTAAAAGTCAATCTAGGGCCTCCCTGGTGGCGCAGTGGTTGAGAGTCCGCCTGCCGATGCAGGGGATACGGGTTCGTGCCCCGGTCTGGGAGGATCCCATATGCCGCGGAGCGGCTGGGCCCGTGAGCCATGGCCGCTGGGCCTGCGCATCCGGAGCCTGTGCTCCGCAACGGGAGAGGCCACAACAGTGAGAGGCCCGCATACCGCAAAAAGAAAAAAAAAAAAAAAAAAGTCAATCTAAATTATGTTGCAATTTTTAATTAATCAGCTGAGATGGAATCTATAAGGAAGAAGGTATTATGGCATTACTCCATTTAAAGTAGTAGTGGTGGATACTGATGCCCCACTACTGATCCTACTAACTACTGTCCAGGAAATGTGCACATGACTTTAATGTCTGTGCTGTTCACTCCTCCTCTGCAGCTAAATTCATCTTCAGCCATGTTACTGAATTAGCAAACATGATTATTTAAGCATAGTAATCTGATCTGATTCATCATGTGCTAGGATATACTCACCATCTCAGAATCTAAATTCTTATCTTCCACAGGGCTAAAAATTGATTGAGAAAGGAGTTCTCTTTTACATACAATTTCCACGATTTTCAGAATACACTGCGCATTTGAAAAGATGTTTGGATACTTGCAATATAATTCTCCAGAGAAAGAAATTGCTATTGTAAGAAAAATAATTTGAGAGAAATATTTCATTAACATCTCACACTGCATTTCATTTGTCTTTTAGTTATTAAAATATAATTAAATTCAGTACTTAAGAAGCTGAAACTGCTGTATATTTCCCCATCTATTGAAGATTAATAATGTTATGTATGACCCCTGGTGGTATAATAGAAAACTACAAGGTAAATAATTCATACATAAGAGTTCATATAATTCAGAACAGCAATTACATAATGGTTGAATGCCCAATTAAGTATAGTTACTACACAACAATCCCTGGAAACTTCCAGATGAAAATAAATCAAGTCAGAATAGATACTATTCATAATGGATAATCTGATATTGTAATCAATGTCATTGCTTTTAAACCAACATTCTCCAGTTTAATTCTTTTCAAGATGTCATTGTTGTTTTTAAAAATACATAGTTTAACAACAGCAACAATTATGTCATTTAAGATAAGACTGTGTGGTATTTAACAGAACCATCTCTGTGCTGTTCTTTTTACAAACTTTTAAACAATCTTTGAGTGGAAAAATTAGTAATAACCACTCTTCTATTGGATGGCTGTATGGGTAGGTAGTAGCAGTAACTAATAGCCTCAGGTAGGAATCCACCTGTTGCTGAAGATGAACATGTAGCCTCAGTAGGGCTCCACTTAACAGCATGTGCTAAGAGGGCAATATCTAGGATTTTATCCTTATATGAAACAAAATGTTGGTGTTCTTGCGATATATCAACAATAACAAGCCAGTGTAAGAACTTGAGGTTTTATACAAATAATCTTTCAAAATGTATTTGCCACCACTACCTGAATACTTGATGAATCACTATGCTGAACACTGTGAGGAGTTAAAAGAGATTTATAATGTAATGAAGAAAGCAAAACAAGTGATACAGTAGACACAAATTCCTATACTGTCAATCTACAGCCATGTCTTGGTTTCAGACCCTATCAAAACTTGTATCCAAAACATTTGCACTATTACCTTCTCCTCCCCTCCTCTATGGCTTTTCCCATCAAATATTACTCCCTTTCTTGCATCTTGAGTCTCTTGATTTCTTATCCTACAACATATTAATCTTCTCCTCTTTTGACCTTGTTTTTTCATCCAAACTATTGACATATTTCTCCTTCCTTTCATAGCTAAGCTTTTTAAAACAGTTCACCACCTTTGTCTTATGCTTAAACTTTCCCTTCACTCAGTTTACCTCCAATCTGAACTTTGCTTCCACTAGGTAATGCTCCCAAGAACAATGACTTTCTGACTTCAGAAACCCATCACCCGTCTCAGACCTCCTATTGTTTAATGATTTTACAGCTCGATAATGTTGATCTTCTGGACTCTCCCCTCTTTGGCTTTCTATATCATCACTCACGCCTTTCTCTACTAATTCTTCTCTACTGGTTGATGTCTGTTACTCCAATAATCTATTAAATGTTTATGTCCCCCAAGACTCTACTACTAGAATAAATTCCTCCCCACCACCACCTCCCATTCCCAGGTTATCTCATCCACGTTAACAGTTGACTGTCAAATGATCCATGTTGATACCCATGAAATAAGCGATTCCCAGGCTTCACTTATTTCCCTAGTTCCAAACCTCTGTTTCCAACTGGGTATACACACCTGAGTGACCTTCAAATTCAGTATGTCCAAATGTTTCTCCAAAATTTTCTCAGTTTAGAGCACCATTATCTTGACCTTATTAGTCAATATGTAAAATTTAAGATTCATCCTGAATTTGTCACTTTCCCGTATATATAGCTTAGATCCAAGGGATCACCAAGTTCAGTGTTTTTTATCTCCTAAAAACTTTTCAAAACTATTTTACTCTATCCATCCCCATTTTAGAAGTTCATACCTTTAACATCTCTTGCCTGTATGAATGTCATAGCTAATGGACCCCCTGCGTCCACTCTCTCCTTACTCAGTCCAGCAACTACATCACCACTAGGGTTACCTTACTAAAATATGAATTTAACTTTCTTGAAATCCAGTGAGTTAGATATTACAGATAAGAAAATTGAGCCACGGACAAGTTCATACGCTTAGTTAAGTAGGAAATTTAAAAGTAAAACCCAAGCAGTCTCGCCCAGAAGCTGTGCTCTTCAGTACTGTACCTATTATCTTTCACGAAAAATAATATACAGCCTATACTTTTTGTTTGTTTGTTTGTTTGTTTTTTTGCGGTACGCGGGCCTCTCACTGTTGTGGCCTCTCTCGTTGCAGAGCCCAGGCTCTGGACGCGCAGGCTAAGTGGCCATGGCTCACAGGCCCAGCCGCTCCGTGGCATGTGGGATCTTCCCGGACCGGGGCACGAACCCGTGTCCCCTGCATCAGCAGGCGGACTCTCAACCACTGCACCACCAGGGAAGCCCCAGCCTATACTCTTTATAGTGATAGTCTGAGCTTCTCAAAATAACATAAAACATTTTTAAATATAGAAAATAAAAGACAGTCTACCATATAAATATGGTTGAAGCCTAAGTAAATGTTGTTTAAAACTTTCCAGGTGACCATGAAGGAAATATATAAAAAGTCGTAAGAAGACCAAATAGCCAATCTGTCAAAAAAGCAAAAAAAAGCATTTTTGTGTTGCATCAATAAATGTTTAAAAACCATAAGGAAAATAAACCATTTTATCATTACACATTTGCTTTTGATGAAACAATTTCAAATTCATTTGAGATTGTATGCTTTTGAAATAACTTTAAAACATTTGTATCAAGGTTAAAATACTGGTTCAGCAAAAAAAAAATTCAAAAATCATCTCTCCATTACATATAATGACCAATATTGAATACTATTTTGTTCTATGTCCTTTAGAACAGTATTTTCCAAATTGCAAATCATGCCCCTTAAGTGAGTCATGAAATCAATAGAAAGGGGATTTTTAAGTAAAATAAAAGAGAAAATATCATAGTACATTGCACAGTGCCTTGTCTCAGTATATAGATGAATGTGGATTGCAATAGTTCTGAGAAATATTCTGCCTGTGCATAGTATGTTGTACCGAAGTCCCCATTCCCTCATGAAAACACACACACACACACACACACACAATGTCATTACTAAATACACACTTTCATATCGTACTTCTGTGAAGTTCAAAATACATGTATAGTTTAAACTGTTTTACATAGACAACAGAAAATTAAATATCTGCAAAAATATATGATTTCACAGAAAATGAGAAAAAAAAACACACACTATAGAAATAAATGGAATGTAAATGCCTAAATTGCTAAATGATAAGATTACAGAAAAGGACCAAATAATAATAATAACTACCATTATATCATTATCAAGATATACATATATGCAAATCCTCTTAACATCTTAACAATAATGCAGGGTATTATTAGATCTACATGTAAAAAAATAAAATTAAATTCAAAAGATGATTCTACCAAGTCTCAGTGCTTCACCCAAAACTATTAAGCAAATAAGTAGCATTACTGGAATTCAAACCCAGGAATGTGTGTTTTGCATCAAAAGACAAGAATTTCTGTTACAGCAGTGATTTCCAAATTTTTTTTTTTTTTTTGCCGTACGCGGGCCTCTCACTGTTGTGGCCTCTCCCGTTGCGGAGCACAGTCTCAGCGGCCATGGCTCACGGACCCAGCTGCTCTGCGGCATGTGGGATCTTCCTGGACCGGGGCACGAACCCGTGTCCCCTGCATTGGCAGGCGGACTCTCAACCACTGCGCCACCAGGGAAGCCCCCAAATATTTTTATCAAAAACTTCTATCATTAAAATAAATGCTAAGAATGCACCATGAATATTTGTAAATACATCCATAAATTATAAACATGCACCATTTATCGACTTTTAAAAATAAAAAAAATAAAATGTTTATATCATGCCAAGGGATCTCTTCATATAAAGCACTTTGATATAGTACTATGCTTCTCCAAAAGACTGAAGCTAGATGAGAAGGAAGTGGAGATCAACAGATCATTTAAAAGAATATTGCAATACTCTAAGTGAGCATGTTAAAGTTGGAAATAATAAATTCATCAGAAGAAAAATAATTTAAGATTTTGCAAGGGATCAGAGAAGGATATTGGAAGCAATACTTTAAAACTTTAAAGTGGGTCTGAAGAGAAAAATACATAATCAACATATCAGCTTGCAAAACTGCTGTATTATACACCAATTTGGTCATGAGTTTCACTTTATCCAGAAGTGAAACTCTATACAACTATGCTTGGAAAAATGGTTTTATAACCTTTCATCTGTAATATTCTGAAAAGCCAGATTTTTGTTGAAAAATATGCCAGTCTTTATCTCTAAGGAATTCTGGAACTTTCTATGCATTTGTCCTCATGTTTCATTTGTGTAGATACTCTCTCTGTAGGTTGACAACTTAAGCTTTGCCTCCTAGAGTAAATTTCTGCTTGTCAGTTTCTTTCCCTGCTCCCCTGTCTTTTCTTCCTTTATTCTTTCACCCCTTCTTTCCTTCTCTTTTCATCTTTTCTTATCTTCATTTCTCTGTTATCTAACCGTGAAATAGAAATGCTGAATAATATTTATTATGTATTACATTGTAATAGTTAGTGATGTGTTTTATGTTCTTTATAGAAGCTTGAAGAACACTGCTTATATTCCCATCTAAAATATATTAAGCCAGGCTTCCCTGGTGGCGCAGTGGTTAGGAGTCCACCTGCCAATGCAGGGGACGCGGGTTCGAGCACTGGTCCAGGAGAATCCCACATGCTGTGGAGCAACTAAGCCCGTGTGCCACAACAACTGAGCCTGCGCTCTAGAGGATGCGTGCCACAATTACCGAAGCCCATGTGCCTAGGGCCCATGCTCCACAACAAGAGAAGCCACTGCAATGAGAAGCCCACACGCTGCAACGAAGAGTAGCTCCCTCTCACCGCAACTAGAGAAAGCCCGCACACAGCAACAAAGACCCAATGCAGCCAAAAATTAATTAATTAATTAATTAGAAATAAATAAAAATAAAATATATTAAACCTACTGTTGCTTATATGTTATTCCTATACTTTAATAAGTAGACATCAGTAGTTAAGATTCTACACTCAGAGGAAAACAATGAGGAAAGAATGCACACAAAATTGGAAAGTAAGTAATATTAGGGAATCAGGTATTTCTGGCTCTTCCCAACCCTGAGCTACATACTTCTTTGTGAAAAGAGAAACAAAATGGTACATATTAAGGTGAGTAATGCCTTTATGGCAATACCATTAAATATACCATTCTGTCAACAAGAAGAGATCAAAAGGGAAGTTTCCAACTGACGGTTAGATATATAATGAAATTCCTACAAAGACAAGGAGGATAATTGAAATGGCTTCTTGCCTGAAATCAAAGGCACTTATAAAGCATGCTGATTTCTACTAGCTAATTTATATTATCTAGAACAATAAAAAGTAAGCACTAAAATTAGTAAATCTGACAGCCAAGGTAAATGAGTAGAATCATAGCTGAGAGTCCACTGGACTGTGGGTTTCAAAATCTTCTCTGCTGAGATATTGGGTAATTCACTTAGACTCTCAATGCCTAGTCTGTGGAATGGTGGATAATAATAGCACCTACCTTTTAGGACTTTTGCAAAGATTAAATAAGTTATTGTGTCTAATATAGCTAAAGCACTGATCATTGTGCAATGCAAATAGTCTAAACATCCAGATGAGAGGATACAGGCATCTTTTTAAAATTCAATGAATCCATGGTATACGTAAATTGTAAGCAATATGTGCAATGGCAAAAACTTTATTTTATAGCCATTTTTATTGCTGGCAGAAATATAAAAGGCAAAAAATGGAAAACGTTCAGTAAAGGGGCTGAGAAGGAAAGGAAAGGCCACACTTTCTCTGTTTTTCCACTCCACTCTTTTTCCATCATAAACTAATATACCCATCTTTTTGTATCATATATAAATTTGAAATCCAAAAATGATTATATAAATATAAGCTCTTAAATATTGCCATAATGAACAGTTTGGGAAGTAAAGAGGAAAGAAGAAAAAGACATTATAATTTTACTTGTCTCTTTGTCTCCTGTTCTTCTAGCAAAGCATCAGTTCTTTGCATGTTCAATTTCTGTTATGTGTTCTCTGTATCCTGCCTGGTGTCCATAAGTCTTTTACCTCCAAACATATCAGAGAAGATCTAGACCTAATTTATAAGGTCTGAAATACATATCTTCCAAAAATGCCGTGGCTGACTCATGAATATCTTCATGCTCATTTTCTAACAGTTCATAAACAAAATTAAATAAGGAAAAAATATATTTTTGCAAGTAATACCATACTTAATTTCCAATGATATATATACACATACATGTCAATTGAGATATAGACATATGTATATATTTCTTTATTCTTAAAATTATTCTTCTTGCTTTTCTTTGCAATAAAACCATTAGTTAAGCTAAATTTCTTTGACTAATAATAAATTTTGCAGCAGGCAACCTTGATCATCACAGGAAGTAGAACCATATGTTTTCTAGGACCTTATGAAACATGAGCTACATAAACATAGTTTCCCATCTTATGGCTCTAAAATGACACAGAATACTGAGAGAACAACTCATCTTCTCAAATCAGGCAACAGTTTAAGAATTATCAGTCAGTATTTTTAAATGGAAAAGTGGCATTTAGCAATCCTTAAAATAGAGAGGAGAACATTTCTCCAAAGAAGATATACAAATTGCCAACAAACACATGAATGGATGCTCAACATCACTAATCATTAGAGAAATGCAAATCAAAACTACAATAAGGTATCACCTCACACCAGTCAGATGGCCATCATAAAAAATCTACAAACAATAAATGCTGGAGAGGGTGTGGAGAAAAGGGAACCCTCTGGCACTGTTGGTGGGAATGTAAATTGATACAGCCACTATGGAGAACAGTATGGAGGTTCCTTAAAAAACTAAAAATAGAACTACCATATGACCCAGCATTCCCACTACTGGGCATATACCCTGAGAAAACCATAATTGAAAAAGAGTCATGTACCACAATGTTCATTGCAGCTGTATTTACAATAGTCAGGACATGGAAGCAACCTAAGTGTCCATCGACAGATGAATGGATAAAGAATATGTGGCACATATATACAATGGAATATTACTCAGCCTTAAAAAGAAATGATTTGTAGTGAGGTGGATGGACCTAGAGTCTGTCATACAGAGTGAAGTAAGTCAGAAAGAGAAAAAAAATACCGTATGCTAACACATATATATGGAATCTAAAAAAAAAAAAATGGTTCTGAAGAACCTAGGGGCAGGACAGGAATAAAGACGCAGATGTAGAGAATGGACTTGAAGACACAGGGAGGGGGAAGGGTAAGCTGGGATGAAGTGAGAGCATGGAATTCACACATATACACTGCCAAATGTAAAATAGATAGCTAGTGGAAAGCAGCCACATAGCACAGGGAGATCAGCTCGGTGACCACCTAGAGGGGTGGGATAGGGAGTGTGGGAGGGAGACACAAAAGGGAGGAGATATGGGGATATATGTATGTATAGCTGATTCACTTTGTTATAAAGCAGAAACTAAAACACCATTGTAAAGCAATTATACTCCACTAAAGATGTTAAAAAAAAATAAAGAGAGGAGAAAAGCTATATATACTCAGAAATAAGTGCAAACTTGATTTTTAATTAAATGTTATTTTCTTACATAGTTGGTGAAACTGTATTTTCTCAAACTATCTCCATCTGCATATCAAGCAATAATGTAATGTCCACATTTAGAGGAGATTAAAATAAGCTACCAAACGAGAATATTCTGTAATAAAACCAAATGGCCTGTTTAGCTCCTGAAACAGATATCATGTGGCTAGATGTACTACATGTAGCAATTAAAACACATTAAAATTATTTTAAAACTTACCTTTGCAAGCTTTATTTCAACTGAGTATAAGTACGTCTTTAGGAACGCATCACAACAGAGTCTATATAAAACTGATTCCGCAAAAATAATAAGGCAGGCAGATGATCGTAATCAAAGGTAGCATGGTCCAGGGAAGCATAAAGCATATTTAAAGCTTCTGAAATATTAAAAAGTATAATTTATAAATTATGCTGCTTTTCTACATACTACAATTAAGTCTTCTAATTAACTATCTGCTCAGTCACCAAGACCACATTGTGGTTTTAAAATATTCACAAAGTCTTTGACATCCCTCCCATCAAGAGGTGAAGTCTACACCCCCTTCCCCTTGAACCTGAGCAGGCCTTGTGACTGCTTTAACTAATAGAATGTGGCAGAAGTGACACTGTGTGACTTCCAAGGCTCGATCAGAAAAGGCAATACAGTTGCCCCCTCTACCTCGTTGTCAAGATACTACCTTTGTAATTCTAAGCTGCCATGTAGGACATTCAACTACTCGGAAGTCACTAAGCTGGAGAGACTACAGAGGTGGGGGAGGGTGGGGAGGGGGAAGAGGCAAGGAGAGAGAGAAATGCCCTAGGAGCTCCACCTCTTCCACCCAACACAAAATAGATCACGAGGCCACATATATAATGGTGGGGAAATAGGACAGAACTGGATGACAAAAGACAGTGCTCAAGATAAGTGCTAAAGAAGAGAAAAGTAGAAGACTAGAAAATCAAAGCAGAGGAAATAAGGCCCAATGGAGCTGAACAAGGAAGAATATAGCGCTAAGGCCCTACAGAACATTGCACCTCACGTCATTACAGGCATACCTCATCTTATTCACTTTGATTTATTATGCTTTGCAGATATTGTATTTTTTACAAATTGAGAGTTTGTGACAACCCTGCGTCTAGCAAGTCTATCAGTGCCACTTTTCCAACAACATTATTTTTTAATTAATGTATGTACATTTTCAGACATAATGCTATTCCACATTTGATAGACTACAGTATAGTGTA
The DNA here is from genome assembly GCF_025265405.1 of Mesoplodon densirostris. NCBI lineage: Eukaryota > Metazoa > Chordata > Mammalia > Artiodactyla > Ziphiidae > Mesoplodon > Mesoplodon densirostris. The sequence continues at coordinate 92,367,960 of NC_082663.1, forward strand.
AACATAACTTTTACATGCACTGTGAAACAAAAAAATTAATGTGACTCGCTTTATTACAATATTCACTTTATTATGGTAATCTGGAACCAGACTCACAATATCTCCAAGAATGTGCCTATACAAAGATTTTGAGGCGCTTTCATGAACAAAACTGAGGTTTAATTGACAAAGAAGAGCAAGGGGCTGCTGGTTGTTGGTAAGCCAAGATTGTTTACTTCAATATCATTTAAACATTTAATAGGGTCAGGTTGTGGACAGCACTGTGATGAAGTGCCATAAAGGCAAGTTAAATACAAAATCATTCTTATTCTTCCTGTTGCTTGAAAGCTCCAGATAGCACTACAAAACCCAATTTATAAGGGAAAATACTCTCTGACCTCATATGGTTAACATTCTAAAACTCATTTTAAAAGGCATACACATAAAATTTAGAATAATATAGAAGAAACTTTATTTCCTTAAAAATAATGTTTTTTAATGTTTTTTAGATTGGTTGGAGGGTGGTTTAAAAGGAGACAGAAATAAGTGATAAATGAAAAGGTAATGAGTAAAATGGCTGTTTAAAACAAGTGAAAAACAAATGGCCATTTGGTTAATGTTTTATGAGTAAGAATTATAAAATGCAGAAACGAATTTCTCTAAAGTATAGTGCCTAGTGTTATTGAAAATCACTAAATGACATTTTATATTACTTTTTAATTAGTTACTAATTTTAGAAAAAAGCAATAAAGACTGTGCTGAGCAAAAGTTTTTAAAACAATCTCATAATTAAAAAGTTGAGCAGCCAAATTCATAAATTCAAAATTACAAAAGGACCTTTCATAATGAAACATTATCAGGTATTTCAATAGAGAAAGGTAGATTTTCCTTGGCTCCTGCACAATTTCTAAATATTAAAGTTGTCAAATTATGCCTTCACTGCTAATATAGAAAACACTTACGGTAACTAAGAAGAGCTTAGTTAGAGGACATACCATCTTGGATTTCTCCTTTGCACTGAGCCAGATATACTACTTCAGTCCATGTCATAGGAAGATGCACATGCCTCCTAGTACCTAAGGTTTTGAGACCCAATTTCCTCTGTTATGGGGAAGATAAAAGAGGCAAACAAAAATGTACAGCTTTTAAATTTAATATATATTTATTTTTATTATCTATATTTTATTTATTCTATTATTTTATTATTTATAATTTATTAATATTTTACTTCTTTTTATTGAATATAGTTGATTTACAGTACTGTTTTAGTTTCAGGTGTACAGCAAAGTGATTCAGTTATACATATACATCAATAAATATATATTCTTTTTCAGATTCTTTTCCATTATAGGTTATAACACGACAGTGAATATAGTTTCCTGTGCTATACAGTAAGTCCTTGTTGTTTATCTATTTTATATATAGTAGTGTGTATCTGTTAATCCCATACTCCTAATTTATCCCTCCCTGGCACTTTTCCCTTTGGTAATCATAAGTTTGTTTTCTATGTCTGTGTGTCTGATTCTGTTTTGTAAATAAGTTAATTTGTATTATTTTTTTAGATTCCACATGTAAGTGATATCATATGATATTTGTTTTTCTCTGTCTGACTTACTTCATCTAGTATGATAATCTGCAGATCCATCCATATTGCTGCAAATAGCAATACTTCATTCTTTTTTATGGATGTGTAATATTCATATATATATATATATATATATATATATATATATATATCTCACATCTTCTTTATCCATTCACCTGTCAGTGGACACTTAGGTTGCTTCCATGTTTTGGCTATTGTAAATAGTGCTGCTATGAACATTGGGGTGCATGTATCTTTTTGCATTAGACTTTTCATCTTTTCCAGATATATGCCCAGGAGTGGAATTGCTGGATCATATGGTAACTCTATTTTAAGTTTTTTAAGGAACCTCCATACTGTTTTGCATAGTGGCTGCACCAATTTACATTCCCACCAACAATGTAGGAGGATTCATTTTCCTCCATGCCCTCTCCAGCATCTATTATTTGTAGACTTTTTGATAATGGTCATTCTGATCAGTGTGAGGTGATACCTCACTATGGTATGGATTTGCATTTCTCTAACAATTAGTGATGTTGAGCATCTTTTCATGTGCCTGTTGGCTATCTGTATATCTTCTTTGGAGAAACATCTAGTTAGGTCTTTTGCCCATTTTTTGATTGGGTTGTTTGGGGTTTCTTTGATATTGAGCTGTATGAGCTGTTTTGTATATTTTGGAAACTAAGCCCTTGTCAGTTGCATCACTTGCAAATACTTTCTCCCAGTTCACAAGTTATCTTTTCATTTTGTGTATGGTTTGCTTTGCTGTGCAAAAGCTTATAAGTTTGATTAGGTCCCATTTGTTTATTTTTGCTTTTATTTCTATTGCCTTGGGAGACTAACCTAACAAAATGCTGGTATAATTTATGTCAGAGAATGTTTTGCCAATGTTCTCTCTTAGGAGCTTTATGGTGTCATGTCTTATATTTAAGTCTTTAAGTCATTTTGAGTTTATATTTGTTTATGGTGTGAGGGTAACTTCATTGATTTACATGTGGCTGTACAGTTTTCCCAATACCACTTGTTGAAGAGACTGCCCATTGTATATTATTGCCGCCTTCATTGAAGATTAATTGACTCTATGTGTGTGGATTTACTTCTGGGCTCTCTATTCTGTTCCACTGATCTATATGTCTGTTGTGCCAATACCACACCGTTTTTGATTACTGTAGCTTTGTAGTGTTATCTGAAGTCTGAGAGGGTTATGCCTCCAGCTTTGTTCTTTTTCCTCAGGATTGCTTTGGAAATTCTGGGTCTTTTGTGGTTCCATGTAAATTCCAGGATTCTTAGTTCTAGCTCTGTGAAGAATCTCATGGGTAATTTTATAAGGATAGCATTAATTTTGTAGATTGCTTTGGGCAGTATGGCCATTTTAACAATATTAATTCTTCCAATCCAAAGCATTGGATATCTTTCCATTTCTTTGAATCATCTTCAATTTCCTTTATCAATGTTTTATAGTTCTCAGCATGTAAGTCTTTCACCTCCTAGGTCAGGTTTATTCCTAGGTATTTTTTTTGACATGAGGTTAAATGGGATTTTTTTTTTTTTTACTTTCTCTTTCTGATATTTCCTTGTTACTGTAAAGAAATGGAACAGATTTCTGTATGTTAATCTTGTATCCTGCTACCTTGCTGAATTCATTTATCAGTTCTAATAGTTTTTGTGTGGCGTCTTTAGGGTTTTCTATATAGAGTATCATATCATCTTCATACAATGACAATTTTATCTCTTCCTTTCCAATTTGGATACCTTTTTTTCTTGTCTGGTTGCTGTGCCTAGGACTTCCAACACTATGTTAAATAGAATTGGTGAGAGTGGGCATCCTTGTTTTGTTCCAGAATTTAGCAAGAAGGCTTTCAGCTTTTCACCAATAAGTATTATGTTGACTGTGGGTTTGTCATAAGTGGCTTTTTATTATGTTGAGATAAGCTCCCTCTATACCCACTTTGTTGAGAGTTTTTATCAGGAATGGATGTTGAATTTTATCAAATGCTTTTCTGCAATGACCATGTTGTTGTTTTATCTTTTCTTTTGTTGATGTGGTTTAAAACATTGATTGATTTGCATATGTTGAACCATCCTTGTGACCATGGGATGACTCCAACTTGATCATAGTGTACAATCCTTTTATGTGTTGCTGGATTCAGTTTGCTAATATTTTGCTGAGGATTTTTGCATCTATATTCAAAGATATTGGCCTGTGATTTTCTTGTTGTTGTTTTTTTTTTTTTTTGGTAGTGTCTTTGTCTGGTTTTGGCATCAGGGTGATGGTGGCTTCAGAGAATGACTTTGGGAATGCTCCCTCCTCTTCAGTTTTTTGGAAGAGTTTGAGAAGGATAGGTATAAGTTCTTCTTTGTAGGTTTGGCAGAATTCCCCAGTGAAGCCTTCTACTCCTGGACTTTTGTTTGCAGGGAGTTTTTTATTACATATTTCAGGGTCTAGTGATCAGTCACTTCAAATTATGTTTCTTCCTGACTCAGTTTTAGTAGGCTGTATGTTTCTAGAAACTTGTCCATTTCTTCTAGGTAGTCCATTTTGTTGGCATATAACTGTTCATAGTATTTTCTTGTGAATATTTTGTATTTCTGTGGTATCAGTTGTTATTTCTCCTCTTTCATTTCTCAATTTGTTTATTTGGGTCCTCTCTCTTTCTTCTTGGTGAGTCTGGCTAAAGGTTTGTTGATTTTGTTTACCCTTTCAAAAGCCCAGCTCTTTGTTTTATTGATCTATCTATATATTTATTTATATATATATATGATTGATATATTATTATTTATATTTTATTATTAATTCTATTATTTGAATTTTATTTATTACTATTTTATCATTTATTTTCATTTTTATTTATTCACTTATTTATTTGTATTATCCCTTTATTCTGAAAGTCATTCTATGAGGCTGATGCTCTTAAAGCTGTATATTTTTGCGTTTATTATATTTATTTTTTGACATTTTATGTAAACTGTATTAGTGTTAAAATATAGAGAATGTTAATATTCTGAGTAATATCAGTGTCTGCTGAAAATAATTTTCACTCTTTCTTTCTAGGGATTACTTCTGTCTCATTTCCTCACCAAGAGAATGCATCTCTGATTTTAAAAGGGTAACTATATTGAAAAAAATAGCTTGATGCAAATTTTCTGGAAAACTCCGGCTACTTCACTGTGGATGGACTGAAGTTAGTGAACATAAAAGAGATATGAAGATTTCCCCCCTTATATTAATGTGACCATTCCTGGGGCTGCCCCAGTTGGCCAACTGAAGAGAAACTCACTGATGAATGTACCTGCTGGCAACTATCTGCATGCAAAGCTAATAAAGTATATTCTTTTTTCTAATCAACTTTTTTCATGGATTTTTAAAAAATTTTTAAATATATGGTCAGTCATGAGCCAAAATGCTGGGAAATAACAGCCACAAAAAAAAGTTGGCTTAATTTATGCTTCAGTTTTGTGCAGCTTTTATTTCACCAGTTATCTAGTGTTAAAGCAAAATCATATGTATATTATATCTCTGCCAAAACTTAAACTGGATCTAATGAAGAAAAGGTAAAACAGGACTTATTTTAATTTCTGTTCTGTTTTTATATGTATTTGAAATTTTGTGAATTAATGACATATTCTTAAAGAATGTATTTTCTACAAGTTAGGTGAATAGTTTGTTACAGAGAAAGAACAGAGTACTCTGTGCATGTCTAGTGAATGTTTAGGAGACCCTTCTTTCCTCTTTAGGAAACATCATATATCAGTTAACATTTTTTTAGTAAAAAGTGTAATTTTCATAAACAAAAATTTATTTACCAGCCGTTGATATTTTGCTGTGGGCTCTCGGATTAGTGCCAACAACTATATTCTCCAATAATTTATGAAGAATCTTCATCCAAAAAGCCATTTGACATTGAATAATTTGGTCATAAGTTTTAACTTTAATTTGCATTAGTATTTTTAACTATGTCTACTTATGATTAAAGAAAGGTGTATTCTTATCTTTTTCTTTCAATATTTTAGAACATGTAATTATCCACCAACTGGAAGAGAAAGTTCACATACTTAGTAATCAATAGTGTGCCATTACCTTACATTTGATAAGGTTTTTTCTAGCTATGTCCAACAGTTCTTCCTCCTCTTTTGGATTTTTTGTTTGGTTGGGTCTCAAGATGAATTCTTTTGTGATTGAAAATGGTGGCCTAAACCAAAAAAGAAAAAAAAATCAATAATTATAGCTATCACTTCCAAATTTTAATTAATCAAATATCCAGTGGCTAAGTGTATCTATTTTCTGAAAAAGCACTTTACCTTAATGAGAAAGTTTCACACACACAAAAATCAGTAAAAATATTTATGTACATATATGTGTGTGTGTGTGTGTGTGTGTGTGTGTGTGTGTGTGTGTATATATATATATGTCTCCTAGATTGATCTTATCATACTCTTGGATTGAGAAATATAATTCTCATGACATTGAAGAACTTTGTAGCCTTTGAAAAAAATCCAGCATAGCTTCATTATGTGGAAGACTGATTTAACTCCTCACGTATTTCAGTGTTGGTTCAATTTAAGCTCCGTGCAAGTGGAATCAGTCGAACTGTGTCTGAAGTAAAGTAGGCAGGACAGAAAAGATGTATGTAGTAAGGTCAGAGAGGTGACAAGGAGCCATACTAACTTTGGATGAGATGGGAATCTATTGCAGGGTTTTGATAAGATGAGTGGCATAATTCAACTTATATTTTAACAAGATCATTCTGATGTTGTGTTGAGAGCTGGAGTGTGGGGAGGTAGCAAGGGAGAGAGCACATATACACTTAGCTGAGAGGTAATTTGGCTTGGATCAGAATTATAGCAAAGTAATTAAAGTGAAGAGTTTGGATAATGGATATATTTTGACATTAGCTCCAACCAGACTGCCCAATGAATTAGAAATAGGCATGAGAGGGAAGAAAAAAAAAAAAGGAGTCATGATTGAACTGAGTAATGGAAAGGAAAGGATAGAATTGCTGTTTACCAAGATGGGAAAGGTTGCTAGAGGAGCAGATTTGAGGTGAGGGTAGAGAATAAGTTCAGTATTGGACATGTTATGTTTGAGATGACCATGGCCATCCAAATGGAGATGCAGAGTAAGAAGTTAGATATGAGTCTGAATTTGGGGGAAAGGTTCAGGCTAAATATATCAATTTTTGAGTCATTAGCACACATATGGCATTTAAAGTCTTGTGAATGGAAAGGATTCCATGGGCAAAGTGTAGAGAGGGTAGACAAGTATTTCAAAGAGAAGTGAGAAAAGTTGAGGCTGTATGCAAGAGAATGAGTAAAGTGATTATAATGATGTATCATGGCATTTAAAATGGCATGGAATCAAAAGTGATATCAGAGGAATAGAAAATGGGTAGTAGAGTCAATGAGTTGTTTATGTGATAAAATAATTGTTGGAGTCATACGATTAAAAGGAGTGATCTGAGAAAATAAAACATCTTTCAACAACTTACTGTATTTATAATTTACTGAATTAGTTGCTCTGTGGCATATAGGAAAAAAACATGAATAAAAATCAAATTTTGCCTCTGAGTGACTCATAGTCCAGTTGGGAAGCCAGATGTATGTAAAAGTAATCACAGTGCCACATGATCACAGGATAAGCAGAGATAAAACCATGATGCTCTGTAAACTAGAGCCAAATAGACATCCCAGTGAAGAACAATTAATGAAATGACCAGCTCTTTAACTGCCACCCTAAAGGAGGCATTTATTCAGTCATTCAATCAGTAAGCATTTATTGACTATCTCTATGTATCAGGTGCTACTAACCTTGGAACTGGGCTACAACGGTGAAACCAACAAACAACCTTGCCCTCAAGCAGCGTATAGCAGAAGAGTTGAGGTGTTAGAACTCACAAAGTCTGCTAGAATTGGGCATTTGAAATGAATAACTTCATTCTTGACTACCTGCTATCTTGCTTTTGGAGATATGAGGTTAGATGTATATGGTAAAGATTGGCTGAAAACTCTTCTCAAGAGTCATCTGGGATGACATATCTTTGATGGACATGGACCTACTCTTCGCGAAGTGTCCAAAATAGCTTCAGTCTTCCCATTTGTACAGAGTATTATGGGAATAAGATAGTCCCTTTATCCATTTAAATTTTTCTAATTTTCGTTAGAAATTAGATTCTTTAAAAGTATTAACATAGGGCCTCCCTGGTGGCGCAAGTGGTTGAGAGTCCGCCTGCCAATGCAGGGGATACGGGTTCGTGCCCCGGTCTGGGAGGATCCCATATGCCGCGGAGCGGCTGGGCCCGTGAGCCATGGCCGCTGAGCCTGCGCGTCCGGAGCCTGTGCTCCGCAACGGGGGAGGCCACAACAGTGAGAGGCCCGCATACCGAAAAAAAAAAAAAAAAAAAAAAAACGTATTAACATAACAGTGCTGTTTACAACAAACCAAACATTCAGGGATGCATCCCAACACTACCATCTCCAATTCTACCCATTAGAAATAGCCAAGATTAATGGGTCAGTGTGTATCCTTCATATCTTTCTCAATACTCACAAATATAAACCAACCTATGTGTACTGTTTTTAGTAAATAGAACCATGTATGCAACACTGTAGCATGCTTTCTTCATTAAATTTATCAGACATTAAAGTTCAACTGACCCTAACATGCAGTAGTATGGATGTACCCAACAAATGCAACAATGTCTTTATTGACTGACACTTCCCATCACTTCCAGTATAATTTTGGCCATGCTAACTGATGCTGTAATTTTTTTAAATCCTTGTACATAGGCCTGATATTTAGTAGGTGCACACTATTCTGATTTATCAATCTCCACACTATATCAATAGTTAAATATTTTGATTACCACCTCTGCTTGTAAATATATCTATATAAAGACATCCTAAGAGAATTAGAAGGCAAACCTTCAAAGGAAAGAACATATTTTCAACACATCCAACTGACAAAGGGCTCATATCCATAATATAACCAGAATGTATGAAGAACTCCCAAACAATAGAAACATAGAGAAGAGGCTTAAACAGGTAATTGACAAAAGAAGAAATCCATGTGGCCAATAACTATGTTAAACAATGATTAACATCATAAATAGGGAAACTCAAATTAAAACCATCTCGTTTAAGCAGATTTCCCTACCACCGACCACAGAAACCCCTCCAAACACACAAAGACACAGCGTCCCCCCCCACACACACACAAATACACACACTATACACACTCCAAACACACAAATACATACACTATATCCAAGGGAAAATGGATATAGAGAAAAATGCATTTGTATCATTTTATTTTTAAAGTAGAGTAAAGCCTCAGGGTAAAAATAATATCTAATAAAATTTCTACGCTTAGAATATATTTTATAAATAATTTTAGTTTTGCCAATTCTCTTTCAGTATGGTTGAGGCCTGTAGTGAATCATTAAAAATATGGAAAGCTAATGCTTTCCAGCTTCCTGTACAGAGATTGAGTACCTTAACTGGACTCCCTCAGCTCATGTCAATAAATATTTAACAGGAAATAAATATAGCTTTTTAAACTATTTCTTGCCCATCACAAATAGGGGTTATACAAATTAATACTTATTTAATGATAAATACAACCCATGATAAGAAGCAAAAGGAAACTTGAAAAAGTAAATATAGGCATGTGAAAGGAAAATATATCTTAACTTCACACATTCTAATTTCTTTAAACTATCAAAGGATTTCACAAAGATAAATGTAATCTACTGTAAGTATATAAGTGCAGTCCTGTGGAAAGGTAATGAGTTAAGGTCATCATGCCAATTTCATATAAGGGAAATATACTAAAGTCTTCTGACTGCACGGATATCAATCCAAATGACTTTATGTTATCTGTGAATTCAGAACTTTTTTTTAGCTGACAATTCATTTGTTCAATAAACATTTAATGAAAGCCTCCCACATACAAGATATTTCACTAGATATAATGAGGGCTAAGAGAGGAATCAGGCCTGGCCTCAGTAAATTCACATTCTAGGAGGGAAGTGAGACAAATCACAAATGATGTAACATAAAGGAGACACACTGAAGAAAAAAAAAAAGGAAATAAAATCCTGTGGCGAGTTCAGAAGGTCATGATTCCAACACTTCCTGATGCTATAATCTTTGCTTAATCATTTACTCTGTGTGAGCTATAATTTTCCATCTGTGGAAATGAGGGCAAAATTTGCAGAATTTTGAAAAACAATGAACTGGAACACGTTGTCTAGTTCCTTACATAGATTCAGCACTGGATAACTATTAGTTATAAGAATTACTGTTTTTGGTTAAAGATTCAAAAAAGCTTCATTGCAGAAGTGGCACTTGAGCTGTACCTTGATATGAAGATAGGAACTAGAATGTGACAGAATGGCAGTTATCCTTTCAAAATCTTTTCTCTGTTTCTTCCTGGTCACATAATCACGCAGCTAGTGCCTATATTTCCCAGTCTTTCTGGCAGGTTGTGAGGAGATACAATATATGCAAATTTCAGGTCACCTTTAACTTAAAGACAGGCCACTTTCCCTAGAATAAAACTTTTCTTCCTTCCAGTTGACTGGAATACAAAAATGGTGCTGAATTGGCTTTGATTAGGCAGATCAGTACAACTATGAGATAATGAGGGTTGTGAGTTTCTCACTGACCGCAAAAGCAGAGCTATCCTGTCAGCCTACACCCACTGGATTCATATGTCAGATAAATACACTTCTATCTTACTTAAGCCTCTGAAATTAAGACCTCTTTTTATAGTCACTTCAAATTTACCCTAACACAAGTAGAAACAAAGAAAAAAAAACAGTCTTAATGTAGCATAGAGACAGAATGCTTAAAATCAAGATAGGAAATGAAGATGGAAATGTTAGGTTGAGACACATACAAATGGCATTGAATGGTAGTCTGTGGTAGACTTAAAGCTACCTACATCAGTATCTATTCTCCTCCCTTTCTTACTAAAATATTCTTTCTTGCAGTTAGGTATGCACAGATGTCTAAGGTTTCAGCCAATAAAACATAAGTAAATTCAGAGAGCTCTGGAAGTCTCCTGAAAAAGTGTATAAACCCTTCTTCTATCCTTCCTCTATTCTGCTGCATGTAGCACAACTGTGATGTCTGGATTTTCAGCAGCCAGGATAGAACATGAAATGCCCTCAGGAGTAAGTCATGTGTAGCAGACCAGCTAGTTAAAAGGAATCTAAATCCTGGATCACCATACCAGCTCTGGACTGACTATATTCAGAGAAATAAACTATTTTTAAGTATCATTGCTATTTTAGATTCTCTTAGTTGCAGTGGCCACCAATTCTATATTACACATAGACTTTTGAGTTTTATTTGATAAATAAGAGAATTATTCAGCAGAAGAGTGATGAGATTACAGCTGTGCTTCAGGATGACTAAACTTAAAGTCCGATGTTGAATGGTTTGGAGTGAGGAGTGACTACTGATAAAAAGTTGGACAATTATTTGAACAATTTAGGTAAGTAATAAAGGTCTGAACTACAGTTTGGGCAATAATAATGACAAAAAGTAAATGAATGTGAGAGATTAGCTGGAAGTTAAATCAATAGGGCTCGATGACTACCAAGATGTGAGAAAAGAAATTGTGAGGGTGGACATAGAGATAATCTTACGGTTTTGAGCCAACATGATTAGTAGTAGAGAGTTGTCATCAAGACAATTAGATGGAAAAATCTGGGCAGATGATCTGTGCCATTCTGGATGTACTGACTGTGATTTACCTGTGAGACAACCAAGTGCAGAGATCTATAATCTAAGTGAACTTGTGAGGCAGACATTAAGTGGATAAGATCTGGAAATAAAGACTTAAGATTCACCTACATACTCAAAGCTATGAAATCTCAAGAGGAAGAGTACTGAGAAAAAAGAATCAAGGGAGATCTTTGGACAAATCCTACAGGTAGGAGGCAAGAGGAAAAGAATGGTAAATATGATAGGCGATTCAGGGAAATACTACAATGGAATTCAAATATTTGTACAATTTGGGGTGTAAACTCTTTCTCTGAGAATTGTTCATCACTCATAGTCCCTGCTGGGCCAGTGGGTCTAACTTCGACATTAGCACCATTTGGCTCCATCCTCCCCTACCTTGGCCATAGCTGACAGGGTCACAATAGACATCTGGCTCACCCTAGGCCAATCCAATCTTCTCTTCAGGGATTTTAAATAATAAGCTAATAATTCTAATTAGTTGATGTCAGAGTTGATAGTTTATGTGGAGTCAAGAGGTGGCTTTCGTTGAAATGTTGTTCAAGACAACAAAATACCCTAAAGCACAGAGCTTTAGAAAAAGATATGTTAGTATTCTGTCATGTTTTTCATGATATGCCTTTGTCTGCATTATATCTTGTTTGCTTTTCCTTTGCAATTTTTCCTCTGATCCCACTTAATGAATATAGAACATGCTCACTGTTTATTCCATATATTTTGGAACCATTTAACTAGATAATAAGGGTACTGCATAGGTAGGGATTGCTCTATTTGTTGGCTGTCGGAAAAATGGAGAATATTTTACGTATTAATTTATAAGTGTGATTTACAGATGATGGTCTTTCAGCATGTATTATGCAATACAACTCTCACGTACTACTAGTTAATGTTATATGCCTCTTCTTTATGGGTATGTAGTTTTATAGCAATATGTTCACCATCGTAGCCCTGATCCATGTTTGCTGGATGATTTACTGATGTACAGCCAGAGTTTGTAGTCTAGTATAGATACAGACTATACCTGTTGATCATTTTATCTCCATTGTCTCTTAGAGACACTGAATGAATAAATGAGACCTGGTTATACCTTCCACTCTCAAGTTCCACAAGACAGCCCTACATCCTTCCATTACATTTTTCTTTTGCTTCAGTTAAGCTGAATGTGTGCCTGTTCCATGCAAACAAACAATCCTAGACTGAGATACCAAGCAAGAATAGATTGAAGATGCAGACCATGATCAAAAATGTACATCTTGCAGAGATAAAAACTAAGGACAGTGAAAATATCATTAGAGTTAATGTTTAAGAAGTCAGTAGAGATCATTAAGAGAGTACTTTTACTAGATAAATAAAAACAGAAACCAGATTTGATAGTGCTAATAAACAGATGAATTAAAAAATTAATCTGGCTATACCTTTGGTAAATTTGGTATTATGGGAAGGTGAAAAAATGGAACTGAAACAGATAGAAATTTTGAATAACAACTAACTTGGCTGGTACTTCCTAAAAACCAAAAGTACCAGCACAATTAGAGAACAGTCTAGCCCTTTCAGGTATGTATATGATACAACTGAATGTGTAAGGAATTCAGGAACAGATTTATTAACCTAAAAGGCATAAAGAGTTGGTGGGAATTTCCTGGCAGTCCAGTGGTTAGGGCTCTGCACTTCCACTTCAGGGGACATGGGTTCAATCCCTGGTGGGGGAATTAAGATCACACATGCCGCTCAGTGCGGTCAAAAAAAAAAAAAAAAAGAGTCAGTGATAATGGCCATATATATAAATTTACTCTATAAATGCCTCCCCTAAATTTATCATCCGTGATACACTGATCTTGGGTATGGGCTTTTGAAGTCAGACACTGAAAATATATTTTGTCGTTCCTGATACCTGTGTAATTGATTACAGCATTTTCATATTGTGGATATCCAACAGGCTTTATGGTATGAGGCCAGAAATTGCCACTCAGATTCACTTCTGAAAACATCATATCTATGGTTTGATATATTCTTTTATTAGGTCCTTGTTTTTCTTTAGATCTTAAATTTTGATTCAGTCTTAGCAAATGGAATACTGTCTTAAGCCCTGAAAACGCAAACCCTCCTTCTTGGTAGTTGCGAATAAAGAGAACTCTAAACAGATAAGGGGCAAGGGGGCTGTTAATAGAGACTGAATTTTGAACAGAAAACCAGTTGGAAGAAACTGAAGGCTAAAAAAAATATTTACAAGAATAAAAACCTAGTCCCTTTCCTAATGAATGTTCTTCTATTTGCAACCATTCTATTCTGCATTTAACAGTCAGTGGTCCTTTCAAGGTGGTCTGTAAGAAACAACTAGACTTCTAAAGTTTAATGTCATCTCTTTTTAAATGTAATTATTAATACCAGAAAGGACTGACTGGTTGGCATGGGTAACAGTACCCAAGGTGACATATTTAACTACTAAAGATAGATAACCTCTGCCTGCATTCTTTTGCTTAGAGAAGAATTTCGAACTTTGTCTCTTCAAAGAGAAGTTGAAAATGGGTTCATCTTCCTCTAATTCCACAAAGAATGGTTTGATGAAATCAAGGACACTCCTTCTTGGGGAAGACCTCACCAAAATTGTAAGGGTAGCAGTATCTCCAAGAAGGAAATGGAGTAGAACCTGGCAGCACTTGTTCGCCTTCTGTAACTTGGGTGTCTGCCAGAGAACCCTAAGAATCAGCTGGCTCAGGTGGAGACAGAGATGTTAGGAAGTGGGGTCAGCAAGTCTGAGTGAACACAGCAGGGTCAGTGGAGGAATATTAATAAGAAAAACAATAATTTCAGTACTGTACATGAGCAAGGGAATAATCATCCTTTCACTATGTTTTGGAACAATCCCCTAGGATGTGGGCCATTATAGCCAACCCTTCCCTACTCATCCAACTGGATCAAGGCTTAAAAACAAATTAATTCTTAGTCAGTTGCATAGTAAATGAGTCATCTGGCAACAGAATAAAGCTGATGTGATAACCAAAGCTATGGAGCACTGCTTGGAGGCTTCATTCTAGAAGATTCACCTCAAAAAACACCCAGAAACATTTATTTCAAGGGTGAGGAAACCAGTTTAACTGCTATTAGAAGGACAAGATTATGATAAATTAATCAAGATAGACCTTCATTTCTCTTTCATGCGGAAGACCAAGATAAGCAATCCAGGCTTGATATGGCAGTTCCAGGATATTGGTATCTGACATTTTATACCTGGTTACTCTGCTATTCTCAACTTTCATTTCATGGTCTAAGATGTCTGCTCCAGCTGCTGCAATCACATCCTCATTCCGACTAAAAGGAAGAGACACGGAGAGGAACAGGAAAACATACTACTCCTTTCAAAAGGGCACAAAATGCCAGTGGTACATATCACTTCTGCTAATACATCATTGGCCAGGATTATACCCATGACCACATCTAGAAGCAACGGAAGCTGAGAACTGTATTCTTTAATGGTTGCTCATGTGTCCAAATACAACTTCTATTAATACAAAAGGAGAAAATTGGTATGGGAGAAGGGACAATTAGCAGTCTTTGCATTGGTGATCATAGTTTATCATAAATAGACTGAAATACTAGCACAAATTGCCACTCATTAAGTACTGACTGATAGTTCCTCAGATCATCATCATTGGTGCTCTATGGGACTAACTTTCAATGATATCCTTTTTGAAACAAATGGCAGGCCATGGAGGAAAGACTCATTTCATTAGAGCATCACTTTTTTGTGATCCTGACAACATCAGCTTTCTATGAGGATAAAGGGGGTAATGGACAACATTTGGGATATGATGTGCCTCCTTCCATAGCTAATGAAAAGTTTAGTGCTTTGGTGAATGTGTTGGGGGTGCAGCATGGTGAGAAGCAGACTTGAAAACATCCCAGATCTAAAGAGTTTTTAAAACATAAAAGGATAATTGTAGGAAAACATGTTTCCCAGGATAATGGAAGACTAAAGACTGAATAACTATTATAGAACACTTGGGCAATGACTCTACTTTTTCCTCTAGATTAAGCTATGAATAACTGACACTGAGTTGAGTTTAGAGGTAAGAAAAATCTGATGTCTGAAAACATTCCCCCAAATGAAGACCTTCATGATTAGTGGCTGCACTGGACATAAACATTGTGCAGAGTCTCAGACTGACTTGATGCCTGCATAACCTTCATGCCCCCAAACACTGAGCTGCCCCTCCCCTTGCACATTTGGAGTAGCAAGGGCTGGGTGACACAACTTGGAAGTATGGATGAGTGAGCACCTCTGGGGTGAATCTTGACCAAGGAAAATGCTGGACAGGAGGGAGCAGAGGAGATCAATACCCCTCCTTGAGTCTCCATTTTATGGTCCATTTTGAGAGTTTTTTCTTGAAATCTGTCTTGATAAATTCCAAATGTCAAGTATAGAAAAGGCTCTGCTGTGTCTCTTTAAGGCAAGTTGTGATTTAGTGATCAGGGTGGTAATACATCAAGCCTTTTTGCCTCATTTTCCTTTTTTTTTTTTCCAGCTTCACTGAATTGAATTTGTATACCACAAATCTAGTATTAAAATATTAATCCTCTTCTCATATCCTGCCATTTACAGATTTGAGCCAAGACAGTGGTGTACGCACAAGTATAAGAGGACTGTGGTTTCTAAGATCTTGCAAGATCCTACTTACTTTATACAGATAATCTCATAAGTAGCTGCTGATATCGCATTTGGGGCAATTCATCCTAAAGGAAATTACACTGCAATATATACTGAATGTGTTCATGCTCGTTATGGCCTCCCAGCTCCTAAATTACCATATTTTTGGCTAAATCATTTGTAGCCAACCCAAATGCTACAAATACAGATGTCCTAGGTTAAAATTAACAGACTTAATTACAAGGTCTCAACCATTAGAATTTCACTTAAAAGATTATAGTAATTCAGATAATTGAAAAAGACTACAGATCACAGATCAAATAAACAAATGACAAGAATATAAATATGAGTGTAGAAAAGTTTCTTCCTGCTTCTGACAGCACAAATTTAGAGCCCACACTATAGAGCTACATGGTATTATAAATGTATATATATCAAAATCATTATATACATATATACTATAAATATATAATATTTTAAATATTTAGAGCACATTTGTAGAGCACACTTTACTAAATACAAAAGTCAAAAACATTAATAAAAAGGAAAAATTTCAGGCTTTGACATTTCAGGAAGCTTTGAAGACTACAGTCTCCAGATTAAAAAAAAAAAAAAAACCTCAAGAGCAGCTTCTGTGAGAAAGATATAAAATAACCTTTGGTCCAGAAATGGGTGGACTTCAGTACCTCACTTGAAGGATTTACATGGAGCCCTACATGCGTCTCCAACAGAACCCACACTAAGCCTGCAAAGCTCTTGTTTCTAAGAAGAATAAGTGAAGCAAATACAGTACAAGGTCTATGACAATTCAGGCAACACATTAAAAAACCAAACGTAATGTCTTTTCATGCAAGATATCAAGATCTCCGCTTCATCCCAAACAGCTGATGCCAGGGGCAGAATCTGGTTTACCTTGATACAAGAGGCCACTGATACAAAACAAAGCGTGTTTTCTAAATGACTGCACAGTAAGAAAAAAAAAATCCAGGATTTTCAAGGTGGGGAAAAGTTATAGGAGACTCCCTCCACATTGACTAAATATCCGAGGTAAGAGCAATCAGAACTAATCGCTATCCCTTCTCCCAACCTCAGGGAGCTGTAGAAAAGGCCGCCTTGCTGCTCCACAGAGAAGGAAAGAGAAAGAAAAAAAATACACACACACACACACACACACACACACACACATATATATATCTGAGAAGATTAGTCTCAACATAGATTTATACCCCATTCACTGGATCAACACAAATTATAAAACCATCATACTTATTTCCACAATATGCTAAAAGTATGTACAGGCAACCAGAAACTATAAGTCTACATAGAAGATCTGAAGAAAAATAAATGAATTGCTAGAAATGTAAGATATAGTTTTTAAAATTCAATGTATAAATTGGTAACAAGAGAGAGTTAGTCATGGGAAAACAGCACATATCAGAATAAATTATTCAAAATACAGTAGAGACGAAAATATAGAAAATGGAGACAAAATAAAAGATATGAAATATAAAATGAGATCGTCTAATATACATTCAATCAACAGTCTCAGAAGAAAAGAGAGAATGGGTTGTCAAGGTAATATCTAAAGGAACAATATCTGATATTTTTTCAGGAATGACAAGAGACACAGTCCACCGATACAAAAGGTGCAAGAAATCCAAGTAGAATATTTTTAAAAATACATTCTAACACAACATAGTAAAATTGCAGAATACAAGAGAATAAGAAATTTTTTAAAGCACCCAAAGTTGGGGAAAACAGATTAAACTTTAAAGAAATAGCATCAAAATTTCAGCTAACTTCCCAACAGCACTAATGGAAGCTGTTAGTGGAACGATATCATCAATGTTCTGGTGGGAAAAAACAATAAAAGTTATAACAGACCAAAGACAATTCCATGTTCAGTTTTAAATTTCTTCCAAAAATAAGAATAAAATAAAGGTATATTCAGACTAACAAAAACTAAGATTTTTCTCAACAACGAAATCTCACTAAGCAAAGTTCAAAAAGTTGTACATCTGGGGCTTCCCTGGCAGTCCAGTGGTTAAGACTCCACGCTTCCACTGCCGGGGGCACAGGTTTGATCCCTGGTTGGGGAACTAGGATCCCCACATGCTGCGCAGCACGGCCAAAACAAAAAGTTGTACATCGGGCAAAAGAAAAACCAGATCTAAGAAGTAACAAAGAATGAAAAGCAAGGAAAGTGATGAACAATAAATAAAATATAAAGGAAAATTAACTGCTTAAAATAGTAATGAAGTCTAATGAAATTAAAAAAAACACACAAAATACAATTTAAGTGTCAGATAAGGTTTCAAAAAAGATCATGCTTAATCATGAAATGTTTATTCTTTTTAAATTGAGACTGAGATAAACATGTTTAGAATTAATGAGAAAATTTAGCAGTATTTCCATATGTAAAATCAATACACAAAAATCAACTGTCTTTCTTCTGGCAGCAGCTAGAGAAGACATTTTTTTTAATATGTGCATAAAACTTACAGAAGGCTCACAAATACCAAATACAGAGGAAGAAATCTAAGAAAAGATAGACAGTACCTCTATAAAAATTTACATCTAACTAAGAAGATAAAAGACCTGTACTGGGAAAACTAAGACACTGATGAAAGAAATTAAAGATGACACAGATAGAAAGATATACTGTGTTTATGGATTAGAGGAATTAATATTGTGAAAATGACCAAAATACCCAAGGCAATCTACAGATTCATTGCAATCCATATCAAAATACCAATGGCAATTTTCACATTAGAACAAATAATTTTAAAATTTGTATGGAAATACAAGAGACCCTGAATAGCCAAAACAATCTTGAGAAAGAAGAATAGAGCTGGAGGTGTCACACTGCCTGACTTCACAGACAAAACTACAAATCTACAGTAATCAAAATAGCATGGTATTGGCACAAAAACAGACACATAGATCAATGGAAAAGAATAGAGACCCCAGAAATAATCCCATGCACTTATGGCCAACTAATCTATGACAAAGGAGACAAGAATACGCAATGGGGAAAAGACAGTCTCTTTAATAAGTGATGCTGGGAAAACCGGACAGCCACATATAAAAGAATGAAATTAAACATTTTCTCACACCATAAACAAAATTAATTCAAAATGGATTAAAGACCTAAACGTAAGAGTGGAAACTGTAAAACTCCTAGAAGAAAACATAGGCAGAAAACTCTTTAACATAAATTGTTGCAATATTTTTTTGGATATTTCTCCTAAGGCAAAGGAAACAAAAGCAAAAATAAACAAATGGAACCTAATTAAACTTAAAAACTTTTGCCCAACAAAGGAAACCATCAACAAAAAGAAACAACAACCTACTGAATAGGAGAAAATATTTGCAAATGATATGACTGATAAAGGGTTAATATCCAAAATACATAAACAGCTCATATAACTCAATATCAAAAAAGCCAAACATCTTGATTAAAAAATATGCAGAAGACCTGAATAGACATTTTTCCAAAGAAGACATACAGATGGCCAACAGGCACATGAAAAGATGCTTAATAGCCCTAATCAGAGAAATGCAGATCAAAACTACAATGAGGTATCACCTCACACTTGTCTGAATGTCTATCATCAAAAAGACCACAAATAACAAATGTTGGCGAGGATGTGGAGAAAAGGAAACCCTTGTACAATGTTGGTAGGAATGTAAATTGGTGCAGCCACTGTGAAAAACAATGTGGAAGTTCCTCAAAAAACTAAAAGAAGAACTACCACATGATCAAGCAATTCCACTCCCAGGTATACATCTAAAGAAAATGAAAACACTGACTTGTTCTGGCATTGTTTGGTTTTTCTTTTGTTTTTTTTTTTTTTTTAGCCAACCCACGCGGCTTGTGGGATCTTAGTTCCCCAACCAGGGACGGAACCGCACCCTTGACAGTGAAAGCGCAGAGTCCTAACCACTGGATCACCAGGGAATTCCCCCAAAATACTAATTTGAAAAGATACATTCACCTCAATGTTCACTGGCAGCATTTACAACAACCAAGATATGAAAGCAACCTAAGTGTTCATCAATAGATGAATGGATAAAGAATATGTGGTATATACATATAATGGACTACTACTCAGCCATAAAAATTAATGAAACATTGCTGTCTGCAACACGGATGAACCTGGAGGTTATTATGCTTAGTGAAATAAGTCAGAGAGAGACAAATACTGTATGTTATCACTTATATTTGGAGAATAAAAAATAAAACAAACATAAACGTAACAAAACAGAAACAGACTCACAGATATAGAGAACAAACTAGAGATTACTAGTGAGGAGAAGAAAGGAGGTAGGGGCAAGATAGAGGTAGGGGATTAAGACATACAAACTACTATGTATAAAATAAATAAGCTACCAGGATATATTGTACAGCACAGGGAATATAAATAAAAAAACTTTAAAAGCAGTATAATCTCTAAAAATTTTGAATCACTATGTTCTACACCTGAAACTAATATTGCAGTCAACTACACCTCAATAAATTTTTTAAAAATTTTTAAATAGAATATGCAGGATATCACTGAAGAAGAAGAAACTTGGAAAAATCTATGTTGACTATTAAATGTTATCACTAAGTGACAGTCATTAAAGTAGTGTGGTATTAATATTAAAAAGGGAGGCCAGTGAAACAGAAAAGAGAGCCCAGAAACATACCCACTATATGTGGACACTTGATTTACATAACTGTTGTACTAGAGAAATAGTGAAGAAGGATGTTCTTTTCAATACATGGCGTTGATCAAGCTGGTATGTACATTAAAAAAAGGGAAACTGGACCTGCGCTTAACACCACTAACAAAAATCATTTCCATATGTATTAAAGATAAAACAGTAAGATTTTTTTTAAATGATGTATAACAGTATCTACATGATCTTGTGGTAGAGACAGATTTTATAACCAAAATACAAAAATGACTAATCATTAGACAGAACTAATAAGTTCTGTTTACTAAATGGCATATACAACAATTCCATTCCTAGTTATGTACTTTAGGAAACAGACGGGAAAATACAATTTTTTTAGTTATTATTATTATTTTTTGGTTGCGTTGGGTCTTCGTTGCGGCGCGCAGCCTTTCTCTAGTTGCGGCGAGCAGGGGCTACTTTTCATAGCAGTGCGCAGGCTTCTCATTGCGGTGGCTTCTCTTGTTGCGGAGCACGGGCTCTAGGCAAGCAGGCTTCAGTAGCTGTGGCTCGCGGGCTCTAGAGCGCAGGCTCAGTAGTTGTGGCGCACGGGCTTAGCTGCTCTGCAGCATGTGGGATCTTCCCGGACCAGGGCTCAAACCCATGTCACCTGCATTGGTAGGCGGATTCTTAACCACTGCACCACCAGGGAAGCCCAGGAAAATGCAATTTTACATTCTTGTATGTTAAAGTACAAAAATGAATGGAAATAATATATGCCACAATTATTATAATTGGAAGGACATGTGGTCAAAGAGCTTCAAGTTTATCTGCTGATCTATTCTTTATTAAAGAAAAATATTGGAATCAAACATAACAATATGTCAACACATAAGTTTTATTATGTATTCTATCATGTTCTTTAAGTTTGTAAAAATTTCTTAAAATCACAATCAATTTTTAAATTATCAACAAACTTTGATCTAGTAACTTAATTTCAGAAACTTTATCCCAAGGAAATAATTTGAAATGCAGAAAAATATTCTATCGTGGTTTAATTTGAAATAGAAAAGTGCTTAGAAATAACTAAAATGCTTCACAATTCAGTAGTTATTGAATACTTTCTCTCATGCATTTCATGGATTATTATGGCAAATTAAAATGATTTAATTTATGATTTAAAATCTATGATTTAAAATCTACAAACAATAAATGCTGGAGAGGGTGTGGAGAAAAGGGAACCATCCTACACTGTTGGAGGGAATGTAAAATGGTACAGCCACTATGGAGAACAGTATGGAGGTTCCTTAAAAAACTACAAATAGAACTACCATATGACCCAGCAATTCCACTACTGGGCATATACCCTGAGAAAACCATAATTGAAAAAGAGTCATGTACCAAAATGTTCATTGCAGCTCTATTTACAACAGCCAGGAGATGGAAACAACCTAAGTGTCCATCATCGGATGAATGGATAAAGAAGATGTGGCACATGTATACAATGGAATATTACTCAGCCATAAAAAGAAACGAAATTGAGTTATTTGTAGTGAGGTGGATGGACCTAGAGTCTGTCATACAGAGTGAAGTAAGTCAGAAAGAGAAAGACAAATACCATACACTAACACATATATATGGAATTTAAGAAAAAAATGTCATGAAGAACCTAGGGGTAAGACAGGAATAAAGACACAGACCTACTAGAGAATGGACTTGAGGATATGGGGAGGGGGAAGGGTAAGCTGTGACAAAGGGAGAGAGTGGCATGGACATATATACACTACCAAACGTAAAATAGATAGCTAGTGGGAAGCAGCCGCATAGCACAGGGAGATCAGCTCTGTGCTTTGTGACCACCTAGAGGGGTGGGAGAGGGAGGGTGGGAGGGAGGGAGATGCAAGAGGGAAGAGATATGGGAACACATGTATGTGTATAACTGATTCACTTTGTTATAAAGCAGAAACTAACACACCATTGTAAAGCAATTATACTCCAATAAAAAAGTTTAAAATTAATTAATTAATTTTTAAAAAAAGAGAGACTATGATTATAGGGACTTCCCTGGTGGCGCAGTGGTTAAGAATGCACCTGCCAATGCAGGGGACACGGGTTTGAGCCCTGATCTGGGAAGATCCCACATGCCTTGGAACCACTAAGCCCATGCACCACAACTACTGAAGCCCACGTGCCTAGAGCCCGTGCTCCACAACAAGAGAAGCCACTGCAAGAGATGCGCACGCACTGCAACAAAGAGTAGCCCCCGCTCACCGCAACTAGGGAAAGCCCACGCACAGCAACAAAGACCCAACGCAGCCAAAAATTAATTAACTAATTTAAAAAAAACACTGATTATAGAAAAAATGCTTAGTTTAAAAAGTATAGAATTCAAAATTTTATAAATATATGATCTTTACAAATAATCATTACAAAAAATCATTCCAAAGCTATTTATTTATAAAATAGTAAACCTTAACATTTTTATTCTTAGATATCGAACTATGAGTGATTATTTTTTACTGTTCAATTTTCTGTAACCTTCTAAATTCTACAATATATATGGGTCTACTACTTTAACAATATGAAATTTTTTTCAAACTTACTTTGATTTTTCATAAGAGGAAGATACTACTCCATATTTATTAATCACAGATGATTTGTTAGCAGGCATGTTCACAGATCGTAAACCTAAAGAGAAATATTAAATTTTATATTAGAATACAAATGCACTCACAGTACCAAATAATGCACGTCACACAAATTCATGATTTATGGGGAAAAGGGTGGCAACAAAAAAAAAATCAAGCTTAAAGGCAAAATTATATTAAGGAAGAATTTAAACTGTCAGACCTAGGAGTCAAACCCAACTTTGAACTGAAAGTCCATGTTATTTCTATGATGTTACTATTATAAACTTATCCTTTCATATAATATTCAGTCTTTATTATACTTAACAGTTTTATCAGCGAAACCACTGAAAGAACAGCACAGCATAGTAGTTAAGAGAATACAACCAGACTAACTGATTTACTTAACTGTGACTGTCTCCTCACTTGTACAATGGGAATAGTACCTCCTTATAGAGTTGTGGGAAGAAATAAATAGCTCAATGTATGTAGATCGGTTAGAAAAGAACCTGGGGGCCTCCCTGGTGGCGCAGTGGTTAAGAGTCCGCCTGCCGATGCAGGGGATACGGGTTCGTGCCCCAGTCTGGGAGGATCCCATATGCCGCGGAGCGGCTGGGCCCGTGAGCCATGGCCGCTGGGCCTGCGCATCCGGAGCCCGTGCTCCGCAACGGGAGAGGCCACAACAGTGAGAGGCCCGCATACCGCAAAAAGAAAAAAAAAAAAAAAAAAAAGAAAAGAACCTGGTATATGGGAAGCTTTACCTAAGTGCTTGTGATAATCATTAGATTACAAGTAACTTTAAAAAAAAGAGAAAGCATGGTAAAGTACTTTCTATGTCTGTTTTTTGCCATTTAGATTACGCTTCCTCTGCTTGCTTTCACATCCAGATTTATTTCCCTCTTGAAGTATATCTGAGCACATTTATGAGTATGACCAAAACTAGGACATACTACCTGTGTTTAGCAGAGTATCAAACACGTAATGAAGTAATTGGATAGTCATACTTACATTGAATTATTTTTCATTTCATTTTTTAAGATAGCCAATTTTTAAAACTGATGAGTCAAGGTTCTGGCAGGAAACAGCACCCTCAAATGGGGTAACTGAATAAAGAGACTTTCCAAAGATGTGGGCAGAGTTATTCAAGAAAAAAATATATAGTTTAAAAAAACCCAAGATGGTGCCATCCTCAGGGGTAGGCAAGAAGAGGGTGAACTGTCACTACTCTCGGGACTAAGGGGAACAGAGACCCAGAAAGAACAGCTGTAGGAGAGTGGTGCTTAATAAAAATCTTTGGCCTTTGGTGGAGAGATGCAACCGATCTGAGGCTGCCTGCTAAGAAGGAGCCTTCCTGCACTCCACTCCAGTCATCTACCTGTGCTTCCCATTTGCTAAACCAAACTAGAAGCCAGAAGGTTCAGGGCAAAGTGGAGAAGGATGGAAGGTAGATCTGGAGGGGCAATGGGAAAATATCCAGCAAAACAGATTATAAACATAAAACATCATTTTTTATTGCTATTGGTTACAGCAAGGTCTGCTTCTTATAATCTGTATCCATTAGGATATAGAGCAAATGCATTTTTAAGTCAGCAGCTGCACTGAGCTATTACAGGAATATCATTCAGAGTTGGCCTAACTTTAATATAAAATACAAGTTATTTTCAAGTAGGATTGATATATTCAGGAGTTTCTTTTTTTTAACAGTTAACATCACATTGAATATTTTCATCTTAAAAGGCACTTAGGAAAATAACTGCAAACAATTATTAATGAATTCATGATAAAATACATGTAAACACAGAATAAAGATGTAGAAACAATTTGATAAATCTAGTAATAAATGTTACAAATTACATAAGTACATAAGTATTCATTATGAATCATATAAAATTATGAAGATAGATGTTTAAGTAGACTAGGTAGACAAACTCTGCAAAAGACGAAGGAACCCCAGCACTCATAAAACATTACATATTTCAGAAATAGAGCTTAGAAATACAAACGTCAGTCAGACATACTCTTAGATAAATTTAAAACATTTAATGCCAAATGAATAGAAAGTAAAAGGTACAGGCCACCCAGAGGAAAATAATTGATGGGAAAGTGAATTGAAGGCAAATGGGTCTTTATGTGCTTGTGTTAGGCATATTGACCTAGAGCTTTTAGCTGTCTCCTGATATATTTCAGAGGACTGACTATGATTAGTCATACTTTTTGAAATTGCAAAAGTTAGAGACTAATTATTTTAGAAATTCTCCCTTGATCACTGAACCTACTATCCAAAGAGTCCTCACATCTGTGGGTAAAAGTGGTGGGTATTCGCACCATCTACTCAACATGCAAGTTCCACAACACCCTGTTGATGAGACTTCCCCAGACTGGATGGGTAGAAAATGTCAAATTGCTGTAAAAGACATGCTTACTTTCGATTTCTGGCGTATCTTAGGAGTACCTACCTTGGGAGTAAAAGTGCTTAATGAACACTAGTTTACGAACCACTATTTGAATAGTACTGTGATATATGAGAGAGATAATATGACTCCCTAATGTATTTTATTAGTTATGATTGCTTTTGACTAAGAGTAAAAGAAACAGTAACCAAATAATCTCAAATTTCCGAAAAGAAAAGATCAAAGTCTTCAGAAATGTCCCCCATAGAGATATTGGAATTAAACGCTCAGTCAGGTAACTAAACAAAGAAAATAAGATTTAAAATGACTTCCCTTCTCCCCCCGCCAAAAAAAACCCTCAAAAAATAGAACATAAAAATGTTATCAGGGCCTCCCTGGTGGCGCAGTGGTTGAGAGTCCGCCTGCCGATGCAGGGGATACGGGTTCGTGCCCCGGTCTGGGAGGATCCCATATGCCACGGAGCGGCTGGGCCCGTGAGCCATGGCCGCTGGGCCTGTGCATCCGGAGCCTGTGCTCCGCAACGGGGGAGGCCACAACAGTGAGAGGCCCGCATACCACAAAAAAAAAAAAAAAAAAAAAAAATGTTATCAACTTTCACAAAAGTTTTAGTCTTTCCATAAGAATATTCTTCAAATTCTCAGTACCTTCCAAAACCTTAAGTCATCATCAAGGAATTGTTATTGTTACTAAGATCGTATGTGCAGCAGGGCTTTTTTGCACTGTATTAATATAACCAGAGTCACACATATTAATCATTAGTCAAGCTAAAACATTCAGCTTCTAATACACTATTTGATAAAATGGTTTTTTGAACCATTTATTAAAGCCTACAGGAGAGATCATCTGTACCATTTTTATGCCTCCCCAGGACAGTTATATGTAGTGATGTTGACTTCCGAATTGTATAGAAGGGGACAAACACAGTTGCCTATCTCATGCTCTTTAGTAACCTTATGAGACAGTGGGGGACCTGGTACCCTTCACTGCAGTGCTTGCACCTGGACAAACATCTCCAGCAAAAGAATACAAAGAAATTATAAGGGACTAAAAATAACTGCATGCATGCACATTTGGGGCAAATTATGAACAATTAGATACAAAAAGGCCACAAATCAACTGTCATCTCTGAGGTGCCAAGAGGAAAAGCAGGGTACCCATGCATGATCCCTGCACAAAGCACCACCAAGGGGGTGGGCAGACGACCTAAGCCACCCCTCCAGCCCCACCCACGGATCCGCCCCTAACCCTCACCCCACTTAAGGAACCTGCCCGCCCTCCTCTGGGAAAGTGAGCAAGGGCGCCTGTTTTTGTTTTCACTCCCTTGTGCTGCCTGAATTCTTCATCTGGCCTCATCAATTTCTATTGATTTAAGAGTCCAAGGACCAGAGCCAGTAACACCCAGATCACCTTAAAGCAGGAATAGAAAATTAAAGTGAGGCCAAATTATTTTTAGTTTTATGCTATCAAATACAAAAACTCATTTCATTTATACTGCTGGGAAATCACAATTAAATGTAAAGAGATTAAAATGGACTTGTTAAATTGGATTATTTCACATTTAGATCACTGTCAAGAAATAATCATGTTTCCTGAATTAGCAAAATGTGATGTAAATGTAAAAATGAGCTTTTTTATAAGTTAAATAGATCTTTACAATTTAAATATCCTTTTATTCTCTATGGTACCCAAAGATGCAGGGTACTGACCGAGTTTGTGGATTGAAATGGAAACAAAATCTTATGTGAATAAAACTGATCTTAAAGACTGGATCAAAAGATCTTAAAATTGATCTTTTTAGATAAAGTCTTCCCTCAAATTCTGAAAAGAAAGGTTAAAAAAAAAAATCAGGGACTTCCCTGGTGCCACAGTGGTTAAGAATCTGCCTGCCAATGCAGGGGACACGGGTTCGAGCCCTGGTCCAGGAAGATCCCATGTGCTGTGGAGCCACTAAGCCCATGTGCCACAATTAATGAGCCTGCACTCTAGAGCTCTCGAGCCCGCGAGCCACAACTACTGAAGCCCGCGCGCCTAGAGGCTGTGCTGTGCAACGAGAAAAGCCACAGCAATAAGAAGCCTGCGCACCGCAACTACAGAAAGCCCACGAGCAGCAACGGACACCCAAC
Organism: Mesoplodon densirostris; assembly: GCF_025265405.1. NCBI lineage: Eukaryota > Metazoa > Chordata > Mammalia > Artiodactyla > Ziphiidae > Mesoplodon > Mesoplodon densirostris. The sequence goes on from NC_082663.1 coordinate 92,395,739, forward strand.
GCAGCCAAAGATAAATTAATTAATTTTTAAAAAATCATCATTTTTGACATCAACTATTCTAAGACCTGCCTCTTCTCTTGCTCTAATTTCTTAGCATATACAGCATTCCACCAAAGAGTATGATCTGCAGTGATTCATGTTTTCTCTACCACCTTCCAGAGATGATTTTCAATAATTTAAATAGATTGTGAATATTTACCTTGCATATTTATCTGAAGTGGGCAAATAAACAGCTTGTTTTACCTTTTACTTACATCAGACGTTATTTTTATATTAAATTATATTTACCCTTATATTTATTCCAGTGCACAAAACACGTCTGGAATTCTGTTATCCCAATGCTGAGATAATCTTTCCAAGGCTGACAATCATCTCCAGGTGGACAATTCAATTATGAGTTTTTCAGTACTGATCTCATTGATCCTTCTATAGTTACTGACTCTGTCTACCATCCCTTCTAGAAATAAATGTCGTTTTCATTTATTATGACATTCCTCCCTTGGCTTGTCTCCCTGCCTCTGTGAAGTCTCCTTATCAGTAATAGATAAGTGTGCAAGTGCAGGAATCAACAGCTTACTTTAAATTCTGTTTCCAGCACAGATTATGTCTGTTACTGTGCAAATTACTTAACTTTCAGATGCCTCAGTTTCCTCATCTATAATATAAATGTAATGTAAACATAAATATGAATATAAAAGTGTCTTCTGTCCTTATTATCCAAGTGGAGAGTACAGCTCATTACTATTTGTTCTTTGTGTAATACTCTTCTAACTAATCATATAAATGTGTTAAGTAATAAACACTTTAGACAAAATTATTACATAATTAATACAAAGTATGGATAGAATTGATAATTGTTAAATCTGGCTTAAAAGTAAATGGGGATTCATCTACTAGTCTCCCAACTTTTCTTTTCTGCATGATTTTAAGCTTTTATAATCATATATGTGTGTATATATATATATATATACACACATACACACACACACACACACACACACATATATATATATATATATATATATATTTTTTTTTTTTTTTTGGTCACACCATGAGGCTTGCAGGATCTTAGTTCCCCGACCAGGGATTGAACCCTGGCCCTTGGCAATGAAAGCACCAAGTCCTAACCACTGCACCACCAAGGAATTCCCTATAATAAAATATTTTAAAGTACTGGTTCACAATTACATAGATTTAATCAATTTTTCTCAGCATTTAACTAAAAATCACAAGGCCACCATATTTATATATAGATATAGTATATGCTATATATCAAATTTACTCTAAATGTTAATAAACCAAAAAAAGACAGAATATCTAACATTAACACCAAAAGAATAACCAGAACACTTGAACAAAAACTACTTTAAAACTGCTAATAAAATTATTTAGTTTGTCATTTTCTTTTACTCTTATGCTCATTCTTTCTCTCCAGAATAACTTTCTAAGGCTTTTCATAGTGTTACTATTTTTATGCCTTTTTAGAGTTTCAACAATATTATCAGATTTTATACAAAAAGAAATAAATTTTTAGATCATCCAAAGTTACAGGATCTGGGTCAGTATGGGAAAATAAATTCATAGGGAAATCTTACCTATTAACATAGGTGCAAAAATTCTTAAGGAAACCAAATCCAGCAATACCAATAAAAAATAGTTCTTTATAACTGAGGAAGGTTAGTCTCAAAAGAGTGAAGATAATTTAATACTATAAAATCTATTGTTGTAGACTATAACATTGATGGATTTAAGGCAAAAAAGTAGAAAATATTTTTATATATGCCAAAGAATAATTCAATTAAATCCAGTTTCCACTCATGATTATAAAAACAAACAAAAACTCTACAAGTTAGGATTAGGAGTTTTACTCAATTTAATTAAAGGTATCTAGGACAAACTAAAAGAATCATGATAATTAACAAGAAAACTTTAGGAGCTTTATCTAAAAAGCCAAGAACAACACAAGAATATCCATTATTATTGCCACTCTTCAACATTTTATAGGTAGTCCTAGCCAACAAAAATATAAGGAAAAAAGAGGCGTAAACATGGGAAAAGAGGAACAGTATATTTACTTGAAAAATACTTGCATAAAAATCTCAGAAGACTCTGCACATACAAAATATAGATTACATTCAATTAAAAAAGATGTATGAATAAACAATTAATATAGAAAAATTAGTGATATGGGTTTCAGTTCCAGAAAAGATGACCAATTAACATAGGCTTTGGATCCTGTCTTTAAAAACAACTTCGTAGGACTAAGAAGGAATATTGAAATCCAAGAAATTATAAGGGAAAAAACCCTGAGCTAATGTACAGGGGGAAATGAAAGGCTATTAGGAATTGGTTGTATATGGGTAGAGAAAGAAGTATTGATAGTTAGCCAGTGTGGCTCTGAGAAAATAAATTAGTAAAATGTAGTGTGAGCTATGCTTTCTTAACTATTTGTAAGTCCAGTAGGCAACAAAAAGAAAATCAGCAAAGGTATAGAAGATTTAAATAGTATAATTAATATGATGCACACAGAATTCTGCATTCAATCATTAGAGAATATCATTTTTCCCAAGCACACAAGTACAATTATCTAAAAATTCTAGTCTAAAGCAAGTCTTAAATTACAAAGAGTAGGTAATCTACATGAGTAGATTATAATCCTGATATCAAAACACAGTTAAATTAGAAAATTGTAATAAAAAGATAAATTAACTCTCCATATATTGGAAATAAAAAACAATTCTAAGTCATATATTGGAAATAAAAAACAATTCTAAGTCACCTGTGGATCAAAACAAAAAAAAACGGTATTTCAAAAACACTTAAAACTAAATGATAATAAAAACGTTACATATAAATACCTGCGAAGTGCAACAAAAGTGGCACTTCAGAGGAAATGTTAAACACTTATCTCTAACAACAAAGAAAGGTTAAAAATTCATTAGCTAACAAAAGTTACAGGAAAAATAACCGCAAGATATACTCCCCCAAAGTGGAAGAGAATTCTTAAAAACAGAAATTAATGATATCAGAACAAAATCTGACAGAGAAAATCAACAAAGTCAGTATGCTCAAAATCATTAATCTTCAAGAAAATTCAAATTAGACCCACAATTAAATTCTGCTTCACTTCAAATAGAACAGCTAAATTTTTTTTGAAAACTGACAGTACCAGGTTTTGTGAGGTGTAGAACAATGGAACTCTCATACGTTGCTGATAGGAGTGAAAATAAGCCATAACCACTTTGGAAATCTATTTCCATCTTAGAAAGTTAATCACATACCTATCCTTTGACCTGGAAATTTCATTCCAAAAGAAATGAAAACAATGTTACAAAAAGACATGTACAAGAATGTTTATAGGAATATTATTCACAATAGTCTCAAACTGGAAACACCTCAAACATCCATCAGTAAGAGAATGGATAAACAAATTTGTGATATGTTTATGTGACAGGATTCTTCCCAGTAGTAAAAAAAAAAAAATTACTGCTACATGCAACAAAAAAACATTGAGTGAAAAATATTACACTGAATGAAAGAAGCAAAACAGAAAAGTGTACACACTGCATGATTCCATATACATGAAGTTCAACAACAATTACGTGGTGATGATCCACAAGAGGATGGGAAGTAGTACTGGAGTAGGGACTGAATAGAAATGATTTATATTGGGGGTAACATGGGTGTATATATGTATCAAAACTCAGCGTAGCAGATTCCATTTTTCAGAATGGTACAACAATACCTCCCATACTGTGCATTGTTCTGCAATGTGGCCTTGTCACTATCCCACAAGAGATGGAATCTAACTCACTCTCCCCATGAATCTGGGCTTAACTTAGTGACTTGTTTGACTGACACAGTACGGCAGAAATAATACTCTGGGACATAGGAAGCTAGACCATAAAAAAAAAAAAGCCTTGCAGTTTCCTCCTAGGTCTCTTGAGATGTTCTCTCAGAGTCCAGCCACCATGCTAAGAGACCAACACCACATGGAAAGCCATGTGTGAGCACTCTGGTTGATAGCTCTACCTGAGTACCCAACCAGGCTTCCTGGTGACAGCAAGCAGCAACTGCCAGGCATGTAAGTGAGCCATTTTGGATGTCCAACCCAGTCAAGGCTTCAAAAGACTAGAGCCTCAGCTGACATCTAATTGAAATCACAATTGAGATCCCAAGTGTGAATTACCCAGCTGTGAACAATCAACTCCAGACCCATGAGAGTTGATAAAAAATTATTTAAGCCACTAAGTTTTAGTGATTGCTGCCAGCAACAGATAACCCAGAATACTCACTGAACCGTACAATGAACATTTGTGCATTTCACTATATGCAAATTTTACCTCAATAAAAATAAGATTATAAGAGAACATATATTAGAATTAGGTTTAGTGACATATAACAGAAGTAAAAATGACAATACCTCAGACAAGATAGAGGTGTATTTCTCTCTGATGTTAAAAAAAAAAATTAAGTCTAAAGCTAGACAATCTAGGGTCTATGCACCAGCTTCACAGTCATAAGAAACCAAGGCTCCATGTAAATCGTCCTTTCATGGTTATTGTCTAGCCTCACCTGGCTTCAGGTTGCTCCCCAGCTCATGTAGCATCAAATCATTGGGGAGGCACTACTGGTCACTATATTCCTTTCCTCAAGGGAGCTCTGTTAATTCAGTCTCCTTTTCATTCCTCTTTCCATTCTCCTCAATCAGGATGCCATTATCTTTGTTCCAGATTAATACAGAGCCTTCTTATCTTCCAGTCTCCTCCTGATCTCTCTTCCTCTAGGCTCATCTTTTACATGACTGCCAGAGTAACTATTCCAAACGTAAATTTCCTGATCATTTCACTCTTCGCCCATCCCCACTGTTGTCAAACCCAAGTTCATGGGCCCTATGCACAGTGAGGCCAAACAAACCAAAATGCTCAGTTTGGAGCAGAGAAAGGTTTACTGCAGGTCCAAGCAAGGACAATGAGCAGCTCATGCTCAAAAAGCCCAAACTCCCCTAATTAGTAACTGTTTGAATCTACACTTTAGAACTCAGGGAAGGTCTGGGAGGCTGAAAACCTTTTTCCTACAAACAAGAAACAGGACATGGGAAGGCTTTTGCACCCAACAAAGTCCCACAGGGTCCTGCTTGGTTTCAGCATGATGGAAAAAAGGAAATATAAACCATGTCCCTTTTGCAAATAGTTAAAAAAAACTAAAGATGTTTACTTTGTAAAAGAGAAGTTTGGGTGATGGGGTATCACTGATACCTCAGGTATGAAATCTTTTTTTTTTTTTTTTTTAAGAACTCTCCCATTTGATTTGTACTTCTCTATTCTGAGAAGATAGATAATTTTTTTCCCTTTCTTTCTTGCCTGAATTTCTCCAAGGCAGAAAGGTGAAACTGCCTGAAGTCACTGGCTTTTTCCTGACTTAAAAACACAAAAATAAAAAATTAGGGCTTCCCTGGTGGCGCAGTGGTTGGGAGTCCGTCTGCCGATGCAGGGGACACGGGTTCGTGCCCCGGTCTGGGAAAATCCCACATGCCGTGGAGCGGCTGGGCCCGTGAGCCATGGCCGCTGAGCCTGCGCGTCCGGAGCCTGTGCTCCACAACGGGAGAGGCCACAACAGTGAGAGGCCCGCGTACCGCAAAAAAAAAAAAAAAAAATTAACTTTATTGTAGAGCTGACACTGGGTGCCCTGTAGGGAGGAAAAAAGCTCCTAGGATTGTGGAGATGTCACCACGACCCACACTTATACCAAGGCTAACCTACTTTCTTGCTTTTTCGACACCATAATTGGTTCATCAATACTCACAGCTGTGCTTACTTAACAGAAACTAAAGCAGACGTCTGCATAAACCACAGAACTAGCCTGAGCCAGAAAAGCCCAAAATAGCGACAATCAACTGACCTGAATGGGTTCCAGCCTGACCACGAGGGCAGTGCCTGCACAGATGAGACCCGAAGTGTGGGAAAGTCGCCTCTGCCTATTATCATGCTAAGACCTCCGCCCAAAGGGGCACTTGCACTGCTAGGCACGATTAGTGCCATGCGCACAGGAACCCAAAGGCCTGCGCATGCTCGGGCTGTTTCTAAAAATCACCGCCCCTTTCCCTGAGTTCTGATGGCGCACCCAGCTGTGACCACTTAAAAGCTTCCTGCTTTCTTCTCTTGGAGGAGAAGAGGTCTTCAGAGCATGGTCTATCCTTTCCCCATTCCTTGATCAATGAATAAAGTTTCCGCTCTGCTTTGCCAAACCTGGTCTCCTTCAATTGGCATGAATGGCACCAGGCAAGGAAAGGTCCTAGTTGGGGCCCACCTGATCTGAGAGGGTCAGTAACAGAGAGAGAGATTTTCCTGAGACTTGGAGATAACAGAGGTCATTCAGAGCCAACTCCTCTGTTGTAGCAGCACCCCCGGGAGGTGACAGTGTCACAGAAGAAATGTCTGGGCACTGAACATTGAGAGATTGGACCCCATAGCATAGCAGAGGCATAAAATCTTCCCCTGGCCTAGTTGTGGTCCCAAAGAGGAATGCCAAAACAAAGGGAACCATATGGATGCGACATTTGGCCCAATGTCCCCTGGTGCCCCTCCAGTGCTTTGTTGATACATAAGCGCCCAGGACTTTTGTACAACCCCAGGGCAGAGGCAGGCTTAGTAAAAACTAAGACTGAATATCCAACCAGCTAAGCAGAACAGAGGCTTGGAGGGTACATAGTCAATTTAAAGAAAGTACAGGGGCTTCCCTGGTGGCGCAGTGGTTGAGAGTCCGCCTGCCGATGCAGGGGACACGGGTTCGTGCCCCGGTCCGGGAAAATCCTACATGCCGTGGAGCGGCTGGGCCCGTGAGCCATGACCGCTGAGCCTGCGCGTCCGGAGCCTGTGCTCTGCAACGGGAGAGGCCACAACAGTGAGAGGCCCGAGTACCGCAAAAAAAAAAAAAAAAGTACAGAAATATTTCTTGCACACATAAGTCCAAGTATGATTCATAAGTACTTCATGTCTTTTCATCTTTGTACTAGTAAGTAAAGTAATTGACATTTTTCCAGAAATAAATATAAATATAATCCATAATCAATGTGAAATAGCAATATCCAAAACACTGAAAACTGAAGTGGTTAAATTATTCAGGTATGACTAAGAAAGCCCTGGACAATGATGAAAATGAACTGAAAGGTACCATTAAAGTTAAACATGAACTATTTCCGTTCATTTCTCATGAGTCACTTATTTACTCATTTATTCAGGAAAATTGCAATGAGCTGATACTTAAATGATAGTCTTGTTCTGACTTGGTTAAATATCTTAAATCTTGTTTACTTACTGAAAGGATTTCGATCTAAAATGGAACCAGAGACTCTCACACATGTGCCCTCAGAAAAATAAAGCTATTGATTTCCCATAAATGCCCAGCTTATAGAAAACCAGAACTTATCTCCTGACCAAAGAATATCCACCAAGAATCCTTCCCCATCCTTAAGCCAATGAATTTACTAATCAGACTCTGGCGGGATTTCCCACTCTTTGGACTCCCTCCGCAAAAAATACAGCCCACCGCAAATCCTCAATGGACTCATCTGTAGCTTGCTATGGTTTTTATTTCCCGAATTAAAATTCCTCTGCTATTCCCGAATAAATTCAATGTCTGGTAATTCCAGCTTGCCTCAATTTACCTCTTTATTTAGGTTGATACCCACCATAGGAAGCCATTTGGCTTTGATGCAAACTACTCATGTGATGAATGGTTTGTGAAAGAACTGCAAAAATGGATATAACTGTCCATGAATTCTTTTTTTGGATTTCCGTTGTATGCCAGTGCTTTATATTTGCAACACTCAACATACAATATGAAATTTAAAAAACTATATCACAGACACACATGCACTTACATATAAACTAGAAATAAAAGAATGTTTTTGACCATTTTCAGCACTACCAACTAGTAACCACATTGTTCATTTTAAGTGGTTGTCATTTAGGAAATTCAATTTGGTTCAGTTTTCACAAAAATAAAGTTCAAATGATGTTTGAGGTCCCTGTGTTTGAGAGATACAAAGACAATTAAAATACGGTCCCTTACTTTAAGAAATTATAATCTAGAGAAAAAGGACTGGCCTGTAAATCAACATTATCACAGGTGAAGATACTGAATTCCATTACAGTACTCCAGGTGATTTCAGAGGGCAAAAAATGCCCAAGAAAATTATGTGATCAAAATGACATTCTATAAATATGACAGGAGCTAGAGAATAGTCAAATTTAAGTATGGATAAGATATGTTTTATACCTAACTGGCATAGACTCAGAATTTTTTTTTAAGTTTTTAAACATTAATCCCTAGTGTATTTTTTTAAGCTCCAGTTGAAACAAGGTTGGAAAGGTACACTTTAAAAAATAATTTCTGAGAACTAGACAATATTAAAATTATAGTAAGCCTTTGGATAGGTAACGTGCACTAGGAAATACAAGACGCAGACTATAACCTGAAGGAAGGAACGAAGGTTAATTGACCAAAAAGGTGGAATCCATTCAGATAAATCGTTGAGATAAGGTAAAAAATGGAATCCTACCTTACCCCCTCCCAGAAATTTTTCCTAATAGATAACTTGTGCCCTTTTCTCAAGATGAATTGCCTTTTTAAAAATCCTTGTATTTCACATCCTCAAGAATCCTCCCCACCCCACCCCCACTTCTCCGAACTTTTGAAATTTTTTGAAATCCAAAAGAGTCTGCGGGGAGGGCTGCCATTTCATCAAGAATATAAGGACTTGAAAATCGTCCAGCGCAGAAAGCGGGATTCTGAGTTAAGGGTCCCCGGAGGACAAGCAAGCCCAAGTCCAGAGGAAATTAGAAGAATTTCCCAACCGATAGCAATGAGAAAGTTCACCCACCTCTTTTAGGGAAATAGCTTTCTGCTGGGGAGACTACCAAATAAGCGAAACTGGAGGCTGATCCCCCACTTTATCCCTCAACCCCCGCTGGAGTGTCTCCACGAGCTCGCCTAGATTCGTAGGAGGGGCCTGGATGGCGGGCTTGGGCCAGGAGCGTGAGTAGCAAAGGTTTCTTCCAACAACCAGCGCTACGGGACGCTAAGAAACAAGGCTCGGTGCCCCATTTGTGAGCCTCTGTGGGTCTCCCTGTTGCCCCGGGATGGTGAATATGGCAATAACCTTAGCTCTCAAGACATCAGAAGCTGGACGTAGTAGTCACTCACCGCGGTGCTCGGGGTCGCTGGGGACCAAGACTAGTTGTTAAGGACGCTGTGGGAGTCGCTCTCAGAGTTGGAAGGTTGCGCTTTTTAGAGTCTCCTGACCAGGGCTTAGCCAATCAGGACCTGTTAGTGCAATTCCACCTTCCCCTCCCCGCCCTCACCACAGCTGTATTCGCTTTCGAACGACTAGATGCAATGATGTGTGAAGGACCTTTATTAGCTTTAAAATACAATCATAAAGCACATGGTAGTGATTCGTTTTAAATACTGTGCATACGTCGGCTATCCGGCCAGGAGCTGCGGCAAGAAGTGCCTTGGCGGTGGTTTAGTGTCTCCTCAAAGTCTAAATGCCTCCTCCAAAGCCTCGCCTCTCCTCCAGGGGGGGAAAAAATCTAAGTTAAAAAATAAAAACAGTATGCATGCTATACAAAGGTAGCCATGTCTTTTAATCAAATTGCTGTTCGTGAGCCCCTTTTACATAGAACTCCAAACCTGCCAGTGTCTTTCTCAATGAGGGAACTGGATAAACCAAGCTTCCAGTGTGTTCTATATGTACTAACCACAGGGGGGCGAATTCAAGCACAAAGGAATGCCTAATTTTAAAGGTAGCATAGCAAAAAATTATCCAATTTAAATTCTTACAAAATGTCTATCTCTATTAACGGGCGAACAACTTCAAATATTCTATTAATGTTCACAAGGGTTTTACTAAGAGCAATTGTGATTCAATTCAAAGCTAAGGCGTGGGGATTGTCCTGGTGAAATAAATTGCCTTAAAAAAGTTAAGAACTTCAAAAGAGAATTTAACTAATCCTGATGAAATACATCAGTCCTGAATTATTTCTGTTCATAATAGGCACCAAATAAGTCTTTTGGTTCTTTTAAACTACATTTTGATATTTAAAACAAAAATTATTGGTCCAAATCCATAGAATGTACCGAGTGAATTCTAGTATAAACCATGGACTTTGGGTGATTATGATGTGGCAATATAAGTTCATCAGTTGTAACAAATTACCACTCTGATTGGGGATGTTCAATGGGGGAGGCTATCCATTGGGGGAAGGGGTGGGTGTAAATGGGAAATCACTCTACCCTCCTCTTAATTTTGCTGTGAACCTAGAAATGCTCTAAAAATGGTAATAATAAAGACTTCAAATAAATTAATTATTTTCAAATAAGAGTTAAAAAAAAAAACCCATAAATTACAGTAGCTGATCCCAGGCTTCTCTGAAACACGTCCTCCTAACTGAGCAGTAAGTTGAGGGTAAGAACAAAAGTGAAATTGAGAGAGACTATGAAGATATTTCTTAGAAAGCAGATCCTAGAGTGCTAACTCACATAGAACGTGTTTCAAAAAGAGAGAAAATATAAATAATATTAAAGAATTAGTAGGGGGGAACTTCTTTAATCCAAAAAAAAAAAAAAGACTTGAGGTAGCAAATCAAGAGTTCCTACTATATTTCAAATAAAATGAATGTGTAAAGACTGCTGCACTTAAAAATAGCTTGGTGGGTTTTTTTTTTGTTTTTTTCCAAGAGATCTAGGAAAAATGTTAAAAGCATAAAAAAAGCAAACTGTTAAACAGGTTACTCTCAAAGGAATAAAAAGCAGGTTAGTTAAAAAATTCTTCGTCATAATATAAAAATCAGTTGATTCTACTAAGCATTTAGAGAAAAAAGTAGTTACCCATGAATTCTGTGGGGAAGATAACTAAAGAACTTGATTATATAAGAAAGAATTCACCAATTCGTCCCCTATTTTTCTTATACTTTAAGATTAAACCACTCAAAGTAAACCAAAGGACAGATCACTTAGACATTAATCAAAATTAAGAACTAAAAAATGTAAAAGTTGGAAAGAATTTATATTGAGCCCTAAAACAAGATGTACCTAAACAAGGTAATTTTTCCTTGGCCACAAATGAAATGGCAAAAAAATTTTCCAAAAAGATGATATGTTTATAGTTTTTATAATTCAGGTTAAAATAATGAAGTGTGAGAAGCAGTAAGGTATTTCTCAATTTTCACAAAGGAGTGTAAAGTAAAGATGTTCCACTGCTGTAGGCTGGGGGAATTCATTTATATCCTCAACTCACACTAAATGATGGATTTCAATAAATAGAAATATATATCATGTTTTTGGAAGAGAACACTTAGTGGCATAAATATAGCCCTCAGCAAATAGAAAATCATGAATCCTTGACGGAAATATTTCACAGAACTAAAAAAACCTCTTAGGGTTACCATATAAATTTTATGCAAGTACACTTCAAATCTCAAAGTGTGTGTATGTGTGTGTGTTTTAGGAGAGTGAGAGTGAAAAATGAAATGATTTTAAAGTTCATCTGAAAAAATAAATGGCAGGTTAGCCAAAAAAAATTATGAAAAAGAAGCAAGCACAGGAGGGCTTGGCTTGGCTTACTACATATTAAAACTTACTGTGAAAACTGTTTACTGGCCCACATATCTGCTCTAGAAATAAAATATTTTAAATATCTTCAGATTCCATCCTCGAAAATGGTAGCTGCATCACAGTACCTAATACATTGACTTAAACATAGTACATGCTTAATAAGTAGTGCTGGGTGAATTCTTGAATAGAAATGTAGATGATTTTTATTTTATCCTGTGATCTGTATTTATTCAGTGTCAGAATTTCTGAGTAAAATATTAATATAAATGAATGATCTGCTTATTCTGTACTTTTGTTTAGCAGGTCACATCATTCTGTGCCAACTCTTGAAAACTGTCAAAATAGTCTGCTAATCTTCACTTGTATTTTAACTCAAATCTAAGTGAATAATGATTGGACTCAAAAATATCTATTATACTATTTCATGATATAAATATTTCTATCATATGTTTCTTTTCCCAAAAACCAGTCTTTCATATCTATTTACTAAGGAACAATCCATATCATTCTATTAATGATTGTGTGAAAATGTTCCTAATAATTTTTGGTGCTTACAATATCTTCTATCCATTAATTGTTATATAATGGTTTAATTGTGGTGACTTTAAAATATGAACACAAATTGTTTGATAACCCTCCCTTCTAAAGATGAAGCTATATCCCTTCCCCTTGAGTGATGGATTGGATTTAGTGACTCACTTCTAGAGTATAGAATGTGGCAGGAGTGATGAGGTAGGATTAGGTCATAAAAGAGAGTGTGGCTTCATCCCTGCTCTCTCTAAGATCATTTGCTCTGGGAAGGAGCCAGCTGTCTTGTTATGAGGACACTTGAGAAGTTCTATGGAGAGATCCATGTGGCAAGGTATTGAGACCTCCTAACAACAAACCAGCAAGAATTCCACAATGTTTTGCAAGATATCTTAGAAATGGATCCTCCAGTCTCAGTCAAGCCCAGTCAAGTCTAAAATGACTGTACCCCAAGTTGAAGTCTTGACTGCAACATCTGGGAAACCCTGAGCCAAAACTAATAATCTAAGCCATTTCCAAATTCTTGAATTACAGAAACTACGAGATAATAAAGGTTTTAAGCTGCTTGGTTTGGGGGTAATTTGTTATGCCAAAACAGATAATACAAATATTACACCGTTAATCTCATAAAAGGCATATTGACCATCTTTTTAAATGCTATAGAGAATTACGTGTATTAATTTCTGTGTTATGTCTTTCTCAAACTAGTTTGAAGCCATATACTCTGGACCATTTCAACATCATTATTTTAGAAAGATTTTAAAGACATATAGGATGGAAGGACTTTGATAGTGCTCTAGAGACTGCTGATTAAATGCTATGAACAGATTTAATAATCTAGAAAGAACTTTATTGCTGTGTCCCATAATTAAATCTATTAATTTTTTTGAAAATAATTTTTCTTCTTAGCAAAAAATAAAAACCTTATTTTAGAACAATTAGAAAATGCAAAGTAAAAAAATAAAACTCATAAGCAATCCTACACCCAGACATAACATATATCCTTTCATTGTGTGTACATCTTTATTATTATTTTTACAAAAGTGAAATCATACTGTGCACAATATTTTTAATTTAACATGTCCACTTGTCATTTGATATCTATCTCTCTTGTAATCTTTAAACATGCTGACTCTAGCCCTTGTCACCTCCTTCACCACTATCAGTCTCCATCAGATTACTACTATCTCTTGCCTCAGCAGCTTGCAATGGCCTGCCAAGTAGAGGAGACTTCCACTTTTGCCCCATACGGAAGCCAGGTTGATCCTTCTAGAACATCATTAAGGTCGCCTTAAAAAAACCTAAATTCTTGTCTATCACCAACAAGGCCCTGAAAAATTTGGCCCCTGCCCTCCTTTCAGCTCTCAGTGAGTCCTTGCTCACTGGCTACCTAGTTTGTCATCAGGACCTTATACTTAGCTCTGCCTTGAAAAATTTTCTCCCAGATAGTCATATATGGCTCACTCTTTCAGTTCATTTAGATCTGTTTAAAGATTATTTCCTCAGAGAAATAATCTTTATTTCAATAATCTTCCTTGACCGCCCAATCTAAAAACTCTGCCTCTATCATTTAATTTTTAAAATATAATACATGTCATTACCTAACATCGTAGTATATGTTTGTTTCATTATTTGACACGATATATTTACCTGTTATTTGCCTCCCCAAAAGAATGTCAGTTCCAACAAAGCAGGGACTTCATCTGGCTTATTCATCACTCTATCCACATTGCTTAGAACAGTACCTGGTACAGTTAGGTGCTCAATAAATGTATGTTAATTAAAGGACCATATGGATGTACCATTTTAATTATTAATGCATAATAATTACTTGATATTTAAAATCCTGACAATTTTTCCTATTATGGGCAATTATGTCATGAACATGTGCATAAGTAAGTATTTACACCCTATATGTTTCCTAAGATTTAGGAGTCAAAAGATATCATTTTTATGGTTTTTGATACAAACTGCCAAACTGACCTCCATCAAAAAGTTATTTTATACCATTCCAGAAATGAATGAGAGCTACTTTTTTCTCACTTTGCATAATGATGTACATTTCCCTTTTAAACATCATCATTTTTATAGAGGAAAAATGGTTATTATTCAAATTTGCCTTTCTTCAGTTACTAGAGGGCAGATATTTGTTCATGTAACTATTATCCATTTGCATTTTTTTTTTAAATAAATTGCCTCTTCATGTCCTTTGCTTACATTTCTACTAATTTTTCCTTACTGGTAAGAGCTCTTTTTTTACAATAAAGTGACCCATTGTCTAAACCATGTTAAAATGTAATTTTCCCAGTTTGTGGTTTGTCTTTAAATTTTGATTATTATGTTTTTACTTTTTTATCATGTAGAAATTTAAATTTTATATGGTCAGATTGATTACTCTTTCCCTACATGGCTTTTGACTTTTGCTGTCACTTTTAGAAAGTTTCCCAATCCACTATTTGAAACATATTCACCAATTATTTTCTTCTAATATTCAATCTTTAAAAACTAAAGAAAAAAATATATATATTACAGCTGGAATTCATCTGGGAGTAAGCTGTAAGGTGAGGCTGTTGTTTCTTCCCCTCAAGTGGCTACCCAATTGTCCTCCTTTTAATAACTCATCCTTTCTCCACTGAAGTAGATGTGAAATTGTGAGATGCCATTGTTTTTATATAAGTATGTATACACACACACACACACACACAGGCCTTTTTCTCCTTCTTTTAATAAACAATACGTTTTGGACCTGAGCCAATCCCAATCTTGAACCAATCATTCTTAAGGAACACAGAAATATTTTTATTACGTCCAGTAACTAATTTGATATTAGGTACACAGTAATTTGGTATTAGTACTCGAGTAATACTGGATACACTTATTAAGGAAATGACTCAATACATTTGCCCAAGCCACATTACAACTCAATTTAAGAATGTCGGGCTTCCCTGGTGGCGCAGGGGTTGAGAGTCCGCCTGCCGATGCAGGGCACACGGGTTCGTGCCCCGGTCCGGGAAGATCCCACATGCCGCAGAGCGGCTGGTCCCGTGAGCCATGGCCGCTGAGCCTGCGCATCCGGAGCCTGTGCTCCGGAATGGGAGAGGCCACAGCAGTGAGAGGCCCGCGTACCGCAAAAAAAAAAAAAAAAAAAAAACGGTTGGCTTCTGGAAGATTCAGAATAGTGCGTCAGGGTTCTCTTCCGAAAGCCTTCAGAATCCTGGGAGTCCAACGGGTCAGAAGGGACACAGGAAGAACCCATGTTAGGCTCGTACAGATCTAGGGAGAGAGATGCTGCCAGAAAAGCCCATGGAGCTGATGAAAACAGGTAGTAGGAGACTCTCTTTAGAAGTCCTCTTAATTTTTTAACTAGGGTCTCGATTTTGAACGGTATCGCTTTGGATTTAAATACCCTGAGTGATTTAGATGCAGCAGGAAAAGAAAGAAAAAGCTACAGAAAACTATTTATTGTTATTTTGTGGCCTCAGAAAAGCAAAATGCTTAATTCCTAAATCCCGGAGAACAGTTTATATTCTTGGGGTGGATTGCGGAGGGGAGGGGAAGAGGAGGATTTTCTCCCGCGACGCTCTATTCTAACGCTTGCTCTAGCCGTCCACAATACTTTTGGGTTCACTGGGCCGAACCAGAACTCTCAATAGATTTTACCCAAAACGCTAAGTGCGGGAGGTAAAGCCAGATGTACGAACATCCCGCAACTCTAACCTCTAATAGCTCCTTCGTGGCAGGCGGGACACCAGCCCAGCGAAGAAATAAAAGAGCTAGACCTGGGGCCTTTGTGTGGGGCGGGGCATTTCTGGCTGAGATCCGATTTCTGGCGTCAGCTCCATCCACGCGTCAACTCCCTCTAGGAAACATCTTTATTCGACCTCCTCTCATCCAGGCCGCACCTCTTGCCCCAATTCCCTCACAGCATCTCTCAGTACTGTGTTTCATTAACCGCACAGTCATTTTCCCAATCCCTACTAAGGGCCGCAGTTTTAAGAGTTTCTGCCGCGTCACCTTAGCAACCGTGTCTCTAATGGCCACCGGAAGAGGCTACGATCACGTGCTCCCCGAACGTCCGGATATGTAACGTGACTTCCGGTTGTCAGAATTTCCCCAGACGCGGCGACTGCCGAGTAGTAAAAGCTGTGTGGCCCGAGGTCGCCGTGGCCCCAGGGGTGGTGGGCTCCGGGTGGGCTCTTCTCATCCTGCCCCGTCTGCGATGCATCCGCGGCGCCCGGACGGATTCGATGGCTTGGGCTATCGGAGTGGTGCCCGGGATGAGCAGGGCTTTGGCGGCGCTTTCCCTGCAAGGTCCTTCAGCTCCGCGTCGGACCTGAGCCACTGGGTGACAACTCCCCCAGACATCCCGGGTAGCCGCAACCTGCACTGGGGCGAGAAGAGCCCGCCCTACGGTGTGCCCGCCCCCTCCACCCCGCTCGAGGGCCCAGCAGAGGAACCCTTTCCCCGCGGCGGCGGCGGCGGCGGCGGCGGCGGCGGCGGCGGCAACGTGCCCGGGCAGAGCAGCGGTGAGGGACCTGGGGCGCACGGTAGGGGCGGGTGGAGTGGGGAGCCGCAGCACGGGTCCTGCAGACCCCGGAAGCCGCGCGGAGGGTCCCGCCTCCCGGGCCTCCCGGCCTATCGCGCGCCACACCCTGTGCCCTCCTTTAGTCCTCTGTCCCCGAAGCGGGCCTCCTCCCGCTTCTTCACACCAGTGTTTTCTCTGGGATCACCTCCAAAAGAAGACGACTGACTTAGCTGTGGTCTGCATGGTAGGATTTCGGAGGGTTTTGGCGTATTACATTCCATGACCTGAATCAAGAAAGACGGAAATGGTTTACTGTTTATTGGGAATCATGTGAAAAATGCCTAATTGACCAACAGCTGTATTTCCTTGAAATGTGGAAGGAAAGAGAAGTATTTCCAGCAAAGGCAGTCTTGGGCTCAAATCTGCCTCTACCACTCTTAAAAGCTGAGAGACTTTCTTAACCTCTGTGATTTCTTAGTGTTCTCATCTTAAGGTGTGTAGGAGAATAACTCAGGGTTTTATAAGTGTCAAAAAAATGAGGTGTGAGTAATGCCTAGTACAGTATGGAGCACACAATAGGCTAAATGTGCATCTTTCCTTTTTCCATTTACTCATAGTAATTATATCTGTTCTAGATCCCCAAACTACCCCTGTATTTTCCCACCTCCTGCTTTCTTTCTCTGACTTAACTCCACTAAAAAGTCAAAATCACTAAGAGATTTTCAAGATAAGTCTTTGGAATCAAGACATAATTATTCTCTGTAGGATGTCAGAAGACTTGTTTTAATTTCAACACTGTATGATCTAGATATTGTCAACATCTGCTGTATTCGTAAAATGGAAATAATGCCTGCATCTTCCCATCCTCCTGAAATTGTTAGAATAATAGATTACATCCTTAAATATTATGTATATTCCAGACATAAATTGTATTCTCATTTCTTTGATTTTGACTTGGAAATACAGTAATATTTATTTGATTTGGGTTACTGGGAGGAATAGACTTCAAATGTCATCCAGTGAGGATAGATGGAGGAGGATCAGTGACTTACACAGTGTCATACAGTTAGTTTTTTCACTCTGTCTAGTTTTTTTTTTTCCTACAGGTCCCAGAAGGAGTGCTGGAAAGTTATAAATGATTGAAAATGCATGTACGATTGCTACACAGTTACCTTCTTAGGCAGTAAAGCTGATGTTTTTATCTTTTCATAATGTATGCTTTGATGGTTACAATGAGGAGGAGCTCTTAATAACCAGGGTTTTGTGGGGGGTTTTTCAGCAGTTTAAAGGCTGGTGAATAACTTTGCAAAGAGGATAGAAGCCTGAGAGACTTACACAGTTAACAATAGTAAACCTTCCTGACACCTTCCAGAAAATGTCAGTGGTATTTTCTGTTAATATTAGCAGATGACCTATACACACACAAAAAGGGAAAAGCTGAAAGAAGGAAAGTATCTTAATTGGGCAAAAGGAGCTTCTCTCTACCTTGCACGTTTTTCAAGGCAATAGTGAACCAAGTGGTTTCCCCAGAGACTGTTTACGTGACCTTGTTCTGTCTGTCAGGGAATAGTGAGGGCATTACTTCATTCAGAAGAGCAGAGATGAGAGGGAGGGATTGGAGAAGAGAGGGGAGAGAGAAAAGAGGATGAGAGAAAAATTATCCCTTGTGAATATTGTATTATAGCTGAAATTTAATGTGTGGTCTCTTGGGGTTATGATATTTCACCATTATGATTTTAAGTTTTCCAGTTAAGGAGAAAAAGATTTTATTTTCTGTTTTGACATATGCATAGGAATTTTCCAGCTGTAAACTCTTCTAATAAGACTATAGATACGCCATCAGCTATAGTGCATATGGACGCAGTAGTCTATCACCGAGACCTAATTAAGCAGCTACTATCAAAGTATTTAAAACTTGGAGAAATAGAGACGAGAGCCTTATTTACCCATTTCAGTTACCCTAAGTGATCTTTCAATTTAATAATTTTCATGGGTATTTTTGCTTGCAACTAGTGGCTTAACATAGGTGCTCTCCATCAGTAACAGTGAAGGACGAATTTTACAACATGGGAGGTAAAGTTGGTGAAAGTATCAGTCAGAGTCTTCTCTAGAAAAAATTTTAAATTATTTGTAGTCAGAAGTTGAAAACTGGTAGCCCTTAGATTCTACCTGCAAATGTGTTTGATTTGGTCCACACAACATTTTAACGCTTTTTAAAATAGTTGCTAGTATTTTAAGATTGGAAGATGCTATATAAAAATGAGAATATCTCTTTAGAAAAATCACAGCTTTGAAACCTTGGACTCAGAGTCCCATGTGGCAACAATGGATTGGAGCTGAAAAGCAGTTGGGCCTTTAGAAGGTCTACACCTTGCAACTTGCCACAAGCCTCCACAGAGCTCTTCACTTCCTCAGATGGCCTCTCTGGCCCCTATCAGAATTTGATTTTGGTCCATGGAGTTTAAATGAATATCATGTTAAAAAGAAAATACTTTTTGTTGTTTTCACAGTAAACCTAAATAATGGTTATGAGTAATCTTATTCCTTCTGTTTTAGAACAGCTGAATAGATTTGCTGGATTTGGTATTGGACTTGCAAGGTAATTTTGTCTAAAGATTTTTAATTCAAGTTTTTATTTAAAGTTCTTTCTTTAATGTAATTTATAATGTTAGGTAATTAGTATTGCTTTCTTTAGAGCAGTAGTTAAAATATTGAAAAATATTTTGCAGAAAAAAATTATTATTTAAAATCAATAACTTGATTTTTTCCCTCAGTAAGGATAGAGAATAGTCATTCAATTTTATAAACACAAAATAATTTTGTAAGGAATATTGTAAGAAGTTTCATGTGTCTATCCAAAGAATAAAATAACATCTAATCTTGTCTTCCCTTCCAAAAAAAAGTAATTGTGCGTTGAACCTTTTTGCTGAATATTAGAATTATAACAAGATATTTAGCAACATAGCATCTAGGTTTTACTTACATGGCTGTTAAAATCCATATAACTTAAGTGCAAAGTACATCAAAACCAAAATTTACAGAATTTATAGGGCAGATGGCTCTTCTGATAGGAATTTTGTTCATAGGACATCCTCTGAAAGAAATGGAAAGGGGCATTTAAATTGTCTAGGAAAGAAGTTTTCCATATCAGGCATACAAGATGTAGTTTTGTCGTTATACTGTACGTATTAATATTATATGTTGTTGCTTTTGCTCACCAGTTTGCGAATCTGGCTTTAGTTTTTTCATATTGAATCTTGTTATTGGTACAATGATTTGCAAACATGTTTAGACATTTGAAAACTTTTTTTTTTAATTTTAAGAAAAATGCATAACTTAAATAATGCATGATTCTTCAAGAATAAATTCAGATTTATATGTGTTGTAAATTAAATGTTATAAATTATTATTTTATAGTCTTTTTACAGAAAATGTACTGGCCCATCCCTGCATTGTTCTACGCCGCCAATGTCAGGTAAATGTACTTTCTATGATTTTCTAAACAGTAATCCTAACCCTGATTTGAAGTACAGACCTCAGATAAATGACTGAGACCATGTAACCATTATCCCATGTGACATGCACCAAAATCTATAATATATCAGTTCTCAAACTTTTTGGTCTTTGAAAGCTCTTAAGTCTTAAATATTATTGAGGTCTCCAAAGAACAATTGTTTATATGGATTATATCTATCAATATTTGCCATTTCAGAACCCCAAACTGGAAAAATTTATGCATATATATATATATATATATATATATATATATATGTTTAATTCATTAAAGTATTAATAAACTCATTAGATACTGACATAAATAGCCTTTTTATGAAAAATCACTATTACTTTTTTGAAAATATCTTTAATGTCTGGCATAATAGAAGGCAGCCAGATTTTCACACTGCTTCTGTAGTCAATTTGTTGCAACACTTTTTTTTTGAAAGAAACAAGAGGTAATTGTTTTTGAAAGAAACAAGAGGTAATTGGCAGATATTCTTCTTTGATACTACATCAAAACTCAATAAGTGGTAACTTTTTAAAAGTTATTTGCAATGTGAAATCTGAAACCATGTCAATTAACTTTTTATACCCTGTTACATTAAAATCTATTGATTTGTACTTCATGTTGAATAGATTTTTTTTTTTTTTTTTTTTGCGGTACGCGGGCCTCTCACTGTTGTGGCCTCTCCCATGGCGGAGCACAGGCCCCGGACGCGCAGGCTCAGCGGCCATGGCTCACGGGCCTAGCCGCTCTGCAGCATGTGGGATCTTCCCAGACCGGGGCACGAACCCGTGTCCCCTGCATTGGCAGGTGGACTCTCAACCACTGCACCACCAGGGAAGCCCTTGAATAGATTTTTTTATGCATGCATGCTTCTGTTACATCATGCATTGATTAATTGAAAAATATTGATTTACTGAATTATATAGATCTAAATGTTATGACAGTTGATTTTACAGTATCAAAAGACCACCATCATTAAAATTGCTACCAGTCTCACCAGAAAAGTGTTTCAGTTTTCATACGATCTTGATAGTGGATATAGGTTTTCCATAATTATAATTTTTGCTTGTAAGCTCAAATTTATCACTGGCAACAAATACTGTTGTTGTTGTTGTTGTTTAATCAACAAGCCCACTTTGTTCAGTTTTAAAAACATGTTGTCCCAAGTGTGAATAACTATATTCTGTTAGTTTTTCCAGAAAAAAATGGTGATCCATGAAAAAAGTGGTTAGTTCAGGCTCACAACTCCATCGGACAAGTTCTTTTCCTTATGACAGCCATCTTCATTATACAACACACAGAATATTAATGAGAAAGATGATGTGTACTCGAGTCAGCATTTTATAAAATAAATGTGTCTTACTGCTTCACCAAGGGCATTCTTTAGGGAAAGTGGCTTTTGCCTCTTTATGAGTCAGATAAAGAATGCAATAAGTACAAAAATATAGTTTGGTGCCACTGCCTTCATTCATGCTATGGAGTGAGTAATTTTACCCACCATTGCTTTTGCAGTATTACTGAAAATGTCAACACAATAAAAAAGAAAGATGATGCCTTAGTATCAAGAAAGTAATTTTGAACTTGTCAATCTCCTGAAAGGGTAATGAGGCCCTTGAGGGCTAGTGGACCACACTGGCAAAAGCTCCTATAATATAACTTATCTTCTTTGAAAATTGAGTTAGACAAGATAGAAATAGTTAAAAATTAAGCTGTTTATGCTTAGCACCAAAAAGTAAGCATATAGAGAGAAATAGCTATTTAAATAGCCCTAACAGTGTTACATACACTAGAACAGTGAATTTCAGGCATATATTTTACATTGTGACAATATCACAATGTGATCCAGTGTATACTTATATATGAGGAACTTTTAAAAACGTTTTAGTAAATAATACCTTCAGAATGTATGATGCATTCTGTTACTTTATTTTTTATTATTTCACTTAATAAGTATTAGTTCTGACCCCCTATACTGATTTCATAATTTACCAATTGTTTGTAGCTTGTTATTGCTTGCCATTGGTAGACAGGAATCTGCTGTTCCCTGAGTTCTTCGTGGTTCCTGTGTGTTAATGGCATGAGCATTTTGCCACACTGAACGTAATTCTGGTGTTTAAGGAAACATAAATATCAAACACCAAGGCCCTCTTTATTATATATTCTACATTACTATGTATATCGCACATTGGTCTTCAGGGCTGTATTTGTATAACCTCATGTACTGTACTTTTAAGTTATTTAAAGCACTTTCAAGAGTAATTTTGCTTATGTGTAATTTATGCTGACTTTAGAATTGAACTTTCATTTATGCTATGACTCACTGTATCTTTCATGACTTTTTATTTCTTAACGAGACAATAACAGAAAATAATCATGAAATATCTTTTTTACAGGTTAATTACCATGCTCGGCATTATCATCTCACTCCATTTACAGTCATCAATATTATGTACAGCTTCAACAAAACTCAGGTGAGAATTAGTCTGTACATTCTATTAAAGTTATTTGTAATGTGCCATTTTGCCTTAGTAATAATTAAAGCAACAATAATTCCTTTTAGTTATTAAAGATATTGTAACTCATACTAAAACTAACTTAACATGATAATGACATCTTCTTGATATCACTGAATAATCAGTAAATTCACACCTTTGCCAAAATTAATGAAATATTAGGGGTATTTAATCCATATTAGAGATACTTAATTAATTGGAGTGTTTATCTTCACCTAAATGTAGGCCACCCAACAAATATTAAAATAATGATAGGATTTACTTTAGCTGTAGTTCTTTACTAAAATGTCCTTTTGAATAATGCCTTACTGGAAAATATCAGTAAACATTCAATATCAAGTTTTATTAAGACCTTTTTTGGTTTCTTTTTTAGGCATTAACAGAAATAACCATAAATTTTGTTCATTTTAGGGACCACGGGCTCTTTGGAAAGGAATGGGAAGTACATTTATTGTTCAGGGAGTCACACTTGGAGCAGAGGGAATAATCAGTGAATTCACACCTTTACCGAGGTACCTTTTTGGCATTTTCTCAGATTAACTTCATATTAAATATATGACAAAATATGATAGTTGCTAAAAATACCTTGAATTTGAAAACTTGCCTGAAGTAGCTAAGAGAAGAAACTGAGAATAAATAATTAATTATATCTTATGGAATTAGTATGTGATAAAGAAAATGCTTCCTGGTCTAGTATCTATTGAGCTCTTTCAGCCCCTACTGCTATATATCAACAATTATCAACTAAGGAACAAACCTGAGTATGTGAGCAATTCCTGTTATTTAAGTGGCTAGTTTGGTGAAGGAGACACATGTAAGCAAGTTTTAGTACATCGTGATTAGTGCCGTAATTAAACAAACCCCTTTCAGAGTGCAGGGGACACTGCGTGGATTTATTGGCAGAGATTTTTTTAACAGCTTGAAATCTGAGCTAGGTCTGGAATTATGAGTAGGAAATAACTTGGCAGAGAAGGAGAGCAAGTAGAGGTGACAGCATGCCCAATTTTATGGAAGTTGGAAGATCCAGGTGATAAGTGTCTTGTGCTTAGAATATTGGGCATGTGTGGAGTAGAATAACATGAAAAGAGGCGGAAGTGCTAGACTAAAGCATGGTTCTGCCTTTGTAAGTGACTTAGGCTTTATTGTCTATGGAGTTGGGAATCTAAGGTGGGGATTGTTTCTTTTTGTTTAATATATGGGTTCTTTGATCAAGGATTTCTCAAGTGGCAGTGATTTTTTAAAACATGGAGTGTTGTAGACAGAGACTTACGGAGAACTGTTACAGTAATCTAGGCCAGACGGAGAAGGGTCTGAACTATGGAGTAGAACAGAAGGGAGGAGCTGGATAAACATTTCTAAAGTATAATAGATAATTGGTGATAGACTGGGAATGGGATTATGGGAGAGTGAATTAGCAGCAGTGACAGATTTCTAGATTGGAATTGAGTTGGAGAATTCATAAAGAAGAGTAGTGGGAAAGAAGATAAGGAATGTAACTGTCAATAAATGAAGTTTGAGGGACTTCCCTGGTGGTCCAGTGGTTAAGAATCCACCTTCCAATGCAGGGGACGTGGGTTCAATCCCTGGTCAGGGAACTAAGATCCCACATGCTGTGGGGCAACTGAGCCCACGTGCTGCAACTACTGAGCCCACATGCACTAGAGCCCGAGCATTACAATTAGAGAGAAGCCCGCACGCCACAACGAGAGATGCCCGCGCGCTGCAACAAAGATCCCACATGCTGCCAACTAAGACCTGATGAAGCCAAATAAATAAATAAATAAATAAATGTTTTTGGATAAATAAATAAAGTTTGAGATTCATGCAAGACATCTAGGGGGACGTGCCTAGTAGTGGTTGGAACTGTGGATCAGAGTCTCAGAGACAATTTGAAGCTGGAGGCATAGCTTTGAATGTTATGGCACAAAAATGGCAGTTGAAGCTTTAGGATGGATGAATTTCCCTAAGGAGGACGTGTAGACTAGATGACAGAGAGTGGACCAAGGACAGAATCCTGGGCGATGTGTGAGTGCATGTGTGTGTGTGTGTGGTAGGAGAGGTAATAGAGGGGAGTAGTAAGAGATGTTCACAAAAAAAAATTAACAAGAGCAGTAAGCTGTAGGACAGTGGCCTGCAAGCCAAGAGAGGAGAATCAGAATTGTAGATTCTTTTGGAGGGAGACGGTAGAGAAATTGGAATGTTTGATTCTGGGTATATTTTCTCTCTGAAACAGGATACAGGTGAAGAAAGAAGGATGAGTACTGGGGTTATTTAGATAGAGCATAAGAACAATGATAGACATTTGAGACAGTCACAGCTATGAGTAGCAGAAAGGGGACCTTACAAGGAATACATGAAAATAATGTTAAGAGATAATGTTGGAGATCATAAATTTGTTTAGGTGCTATTTGGAAGGACTCTGTGATTTTCTGTATCAACAGTAAATCCCAGGGATGGAGTTAAAGACCGAGTGGTTTGTTATTCCAAAATTGGCCCCTGGCAGGGTGAATTTTTTGGATTGACAAGGAAGTGTGAGGTGCAACCTTTAACACAGCTTTGCTGAGTGTTACAGAGAAAACAAAAAATGTTTTGTCAGCTAAGTTTCTCCTCTCATACTTAAAAAAATCTGAATTTCTGCCCTTGGCTAACTTTATTCACCCCATTGTTTTTCATATCACAGGATAAGATCAAAACTTAGTACTTGTCATCAAATGTTCTTGAAGTTCTCCCACAAACACAAAATTCTATAAAAATTTAACAAAATTCAGTAATTTCTATATGGCAAAGAGTAAAGAATTCTGTATTTGCAGTCAGAACACTGTTGGTCCTGACTATTCCACTCTTTAGTTCTGGGACCTTAGGCAAGTAACACCATTTCTCTAAAGCAGAGATGAAGTAGTAACTTTAACTTCAGGTTGAAGGGAAGGGAAAAGAGAAATGGGAATGAGAGGGCACAGAATTTTGTTAAATTTTATTATCTAACTTTCTTACTCTGTAGACATAGAGACACATCAGTTGTGTGGGTATGTATTGTCTCTTGGTCATTTTGAGTCTTACTAAAGAAGACAGAAAAGGTTATCTTTGTGGTATTCTACTTGGGTTAAATTTTTGTGGTAAATCTCACTCGTTACTTCATTTATTTATTTAGCTCATACTTCCTGAGTCCCTACTATGTGCTAGGTTCTGTGTTAGAAATCAGGTATATAGTGAGGAGAAGAAACAAAAGGTACCTGTGACCATGAAACTTGGGATCTAGTGTAAGGGACATACGTTAAGTAAAATAATCCCACTAATGAATGAATAATTACAAACTGAGGCTTGTTCTCTAAAAGAAAAGAATATGGTTCTGTGACAGTATTAGAGTGTTAGGAACAGTGTCCCTAAAAAAATGACACTTAAGCTGAGATCCGAATGGCATTCAGGAGACACAGACCAGTTGGTGCAGAGGCAATGCGGCAGGGGGAATGTGGAGAATTCCTGTAATTGAGGGAAGACTCACAGGGTTTGAGCTCATAGAGCAGGATGGAGAGCAAGAGCCAATCTGTGCTTGGCCTTGTAGGCCACTTTAAGAATATTGAGGAGTTTTAAGCAGGAGTCAATGACATGATCAGATTTATGTGTTTAAAGGGTCATTGTAAGTGGAGATGAAAAGATTACAGGAGGACCAATGTAGAGAAAAGGATACATGTTCATAAGCTATCACAATCTAGGTGAGAAATATGGTAACTAGGACTAGGATGGTATATTTTGAGATGGATGTAAATGGATGATTTTGAGATATATTTAGGTAAAATTGATGGAACATGGTGATGGATTAAAGTTGGTTGATGATAGACAAGGTGTCGAGGATGACTTATAGGATTTTGGCTTGTGTAACTAGATGTCAAATAAAGCCATTCTCAGACATACAGTGTAAACATTCTTTTTTTTTTTTTTTTAATTCTAACTTATTTGGGCAAGGTTGACTTTTCTTGGGGGAAAACAAAGTCACAGCAGACACAGTATTAAAGCAGAAACCCAAAGCATTTCACAGAAGTTACCACTTGAGGAGGATGAGCTCTAGGGTCTCTGAGACTGAGGTTCACGGTGATCACTAAGTACAATAGGTGAGACAGTCTGGATTCACCAATATTTTTTTATACTGATTATGATCACATCTGAATTTGTGATCTGATCACATTATAGTTTCTCAGTATTTATTACATTTTATTATTTATTTATTTATTTATTTTGCGGTAAGCGGGCCTCTCACTGTTGTGGCCTCTCCCGTTGCGGAGCACGGGCTCCGGACGCGCAGGCTCAGCGGCCATGGCTCATGGGCCCAGCCACTCCACGGCATGTGGGATCTTCCCGGACCGGGGCACGAACCCGTGTCCCCTGCATCCACAGGTGGACTCTCAACCACTGCGCCACCAGGGAAGCCCCTATTACATTTAAAAAAAGAAAATGTATAAAGCCCAGGATCATCATCTATGATCTCTTTCTTTATCTACTGTTCAGATCCCTCCTAAATCCTTCCCCAAACCTTCCCCCAGGTGGAGTGAGTTAGACTTTGTGTTGCTCTACCCTGAAGTACCCTTTCCTTTCATGTGGCATTTCTCAAATCGTTAGCATAAGGAGCACCTCTAACCAAGGCTACCTGTATAGTTCAGTCTCTCACAGAATCCATTTAGTTGAACTCCAGCTTAGTTTGACTCATCTCACATTTGTAGTTGTACCAGTACTGTTTTACTGTTTTCTCCTCATGTTGTCTGTTTCTCCTAATGACTCCTCTGAATTCACTGACTTTAAACACATTCCATTTTAAATACAATGAACTCTTTCTCCAATTCAATAGATTTCCTTTCTGATTAAGTTCTCAATTAGGGAACAGTAAAAGAGTCTAAGAATAAGAAAGAAAAGTTATAAGTTTGACTTTGGACAAGTTCATTTTGACACAGAGAGAAGTCTAAACTGAAGATAATAGATTTGGGAGGTTCTGAAACATCATCTTGGGTAAGATTGCCTGGGGAAGGAATGTAACTTATATAGTAAGAAAAGAACAGGACTTGAGCCTTTAGGAACTCCAGAATAGGTTGCTGAGTTAAGAAAAATGCCCCTGCAAAGGAGTCAAAAGTAGAGACCAGAAGAGAGGAGAAAAACCAGAAGAGTATGGGATAGTGGAATACAGGGGCAGGGAGTGCTTCCAGAAGGAGGGAAGAACACAAGTGCATGTTGGCTGCTGAAAGGTCAAATAAGGCACAACCTTAAAATGCCTATTTGATTTAGTGATGTGGAGGTTATGGGGACCTTGGCAAGAGCTGTTTTTGTAGAATAATAGGGTAGAAGCCAATTTGGAATGGGTTCAGAGGTGAGTGGGAAGCTAGGACATGGAAATAGCAAGTTTAGACAGTCCTCTGTGAAGAGGAGAGATGAAGAGAAGGAGCTGGAAGATGAGGGGCTTGGGTTACATTGAGGGAAGATTTTTTTTTTTTTTAAGAGGGCAGTTGTTTGAGCACGGGAAAATAAGAGGCAATGGAAAGTAAAGACTGTATAAATAGAGCGTTATTTAAAAATTCTATTGCTTTTGTGTATTGAATATGCATGGGAGTATGTGTGTTAGTCTGTCAAATGAAAAACTTTGATAAAAAGTAAGTCACTTCACTTAATTTTGTTGCTCATTTGAAGGGCAGTTTTTGCTTGTGAAAATAGCGAGTTAAATATACTTATATATTTTGGTATTTGATGGTGAAATATAAAAAGGTTTAATCACAAGTAGATTTTTACACTACCCTTTTTCCTGAAGCATTTAAATGTGCTAATTTAAATTTCTAGAGCTGTGGCAATAAGATTTACACATTTTATAAAGGAGTAGAAAGCAGATACCAGGAAGAGCATCTCAGGTTTTTGTTTTTGGGTTTTTTTTGCGGTACACGGGCCTCTCACCACCGTGGCCTCTCCCATCGCGGAGCACAGGCTCTGGACGCGCAGGCTCAGCGGCCATGGCTCACGGGCCCAGCCGCTCCGCGGCATGTGGGATCTTCCTGGACCGGGGCATGAACCCGTGTCCCCTGCATCAGCAGGCAGACTCTCAACCACTGCGCCACCAGGGAATCCCTCAGGTTTTTTTTTATACTTGATTCTAAATTTCTTTTTTCAGTCTTTTTACCTTAATCCTAATGATCTTACGAACCGGCAGGAGTAATTAGTATTCAAAGGAAAGGTGGCCCAGTCCTTACAGAAATGCAGGTCACAGACCCATCTATCCATAATGTTAATGGAGTGCGCAAACTTAATGTCATAGTAACCTGTGGTAACCCTTTCTGAGGCCATAGTAACAGTAATAGAAGTGCCCAGAAGATTTATAAAACTTTTAGCATATTTAGCATTGTTTTATAATCATAAAGTCACTGTCAGTAAGTTAAGTAGCCTAATCTTTTTTTTACAGTTTTCGTCTTAATCATTAAATGTCATTCCAGCTGTAGTTTTTGATAGTTGTTCAGGCCTCATATAGTATTCTGGTATTAACTTAATCAGAATGTGACTCAGAACACTCTCTAAGGTCTTATATGAATCAGAGATGGTTGTTCTGTTGTCTACAAGTTTCTCTGCAGACCTTTCAGTCTCCTAGAAAAATGTAGAAAAGTTCACATACCACCCATGCCATAAGTGTACTGAGTTTGTTTTTAGAGCACTTACATTATCAGTGATTAATTTCCTTTACCTTTTTAGTATAAAATATATTCCTTTGTCTCCTTATGATTGTCATACTTACTCATTTCAAATAGAAAATGTTTTTCTCAGGTTCCTGCTGTGGCCGTGGTACATGGGTGCCAGTGTCATCAGGGGAACAGGTGGCAGCCAGTCTCCCCTTTATTTTACATTTTCCTTTTCTCTATTACTCTGCCTTCCTCCCTCCCCTCCCCTCCCTTCCATCCCCTCTGTCTGTCTTTTCATTCCCCCCGCCCACCGCCTCCTTTTTACTTTCACTTTTATTCTCCATGTTCTTTTCTCCTTTTTGACTTTTCTCTTGATATAACTTTCTCCCTTTTTGTTCTTCATTCAGCTTGCCTCTCTCCTTTTTCTTCTCTCTTTTCTGGTTTCCAAAGGTAACCTAAATGGTAGGAAGCACGCAGTCCTAGACCTTGGTTCCAGACCTGGCATTCTGCCTCTCTCCTTTGAACATATCCCTGTGATCTTTTTGACCTTTATTTTTCTCGTAAGTAAAAGAAATAGGACAGTACCTGCTCTGCTTACCTCACAGGATTCCTTCTTGTATCAAATGAGATGAGAGGCAGTACAGGCAGATAGTATAGACTTGAAGTCATACGGACCAGGGTTTAGACCCAGTTGCACCGCTAACTAGTTGCATGGCTTTGGGTAAGTTATGAACCATCTCTGAGCCGATTTCCTCATCTATGAAATTGGGGGTTACAGGTTCATTGTGAGGGTTAGAACTAATTTATGCAGAGTGCTTTGCACAATGCCTGGCATATAGTAGGAGCTAAAAAAGACAATAGAATATAATAAAGGTCACAAAAGTAATGTCATCTTAATAAGTAAAGGCACTTTGAAAATTAGGGGCTATACAAATGTATGTGTCATTCTGCATTACAGTTACTTAATTTTGTTTTGTTTTCTAATTCTCATTCTTACATACATTTTAAAGCTTTTTTTATTCCTTTATCCTATTTTATTGTTTCCCTTTCCCTTCCCTGTCCATTGTTTTCCTCAGTCTATCATTTTTGTATCTTATCTAATGTCTCATGTTCATTTTTATAATCAGTTATAACTCTTCCTCCTCTGTCATCCCCTTTTGTCAGTACATACAGAAAGACCTTCTATGTTTTTTCTCTTTTCAACCCACTGTAATTGTTTGACGGGTCCCAAAAAGGAAAATGTTCATCATGAGAATATATTTCTCCCACAGATTAAAAAAAATTAAAAATTGATTACTTTTTTAAAGCTTAAGCCAATTCAAGATGTTTTAAAAAACATGGCTTTTATTTTATTTATTTTTTTAGGGAGATTTCA
The DNA here is from genome assembly GCF_025265405.1 of Mesoplodon densirostris. Taxonomy (NCBI): domain Eukaryota; kingdom Metazoa; phylum Chordata; class Mammalia; order Artiodactyla; family Ziphiidae; genus Mesoplodon; species Mesoplodon densirostris. The sequence goes on from NC_082663.1 coordinate 92,426,442, forward strand.
CATAAATGGAATCCTAAACAAATAGGAGAACACCTTCTACTGAAATCGTAAGTATCAAAAGCAGCATTTATATTGAAATTTACATCCATTTTTATAGTATTAGAACTGAAAAACTTATTAAATAAACAAAGTGAAGGAAAGTAGAGCAATGAAATATTTGTGGGACTAGAACTTAATCAGAAAAGTAACATAGAGTTTAGGAATAAAATCCTGAAATATATGTTATCTTTTAAATAACCCTTCTAATTTGAAAGGCTAAAATCACAACCTAATTTTTCTTTGTGTTCTTAGGAAGTTAGCAGAGATCTTCAACTTGTTAAACCTGAATTGCCAGGAAAATTATTACTCTTATTATTATTATCATTATTCTCTTAGTAAGCAGACATACAAATTTATATTTGTATGGTGATGAGTAAACTCAAAACCTTAATGTCATTAAAACGTAGTCCTAAAGGCACTTAGTGACTTTACAACACTGACCATTTTTATAGATTAGAATTTTACTCTTCACTTTTTAATTTTTTTTTAAGATTGGGAATTGGAAAACCCCCAGCTTGCTGGCTCCCTCTGTGGGACATTCCAGCACATTATTACTTAGTGATGTTCCATTCACCTTGAAAACCACTACTTGCCAGGACCTGGCCCATAGGGTTAGGTAAGTCCCACCTTGACATTATTTTAAATAACTATATTTTGCAGGCTTGCAAAGTTGTAATATTACTATATCTAAATAGTGGCAATAGGAGGCAACTTTGCAAAGCTGTACAATATTGTTTTTTAATAATAAAAGGGGACTTCACTTACCATGGAAGACTGGCTTAGCTCTGCTGGGTGGGAAATCTGGGAATGGATAATGATAATAGATAGGACAATAGCAGAACAGTAGCCTTGTTCAGATATCACTAAAAAGGCAAGCAATGGAATGGATCCCTCAACCTAAATTTTAGGTATCAGATTTACAGGCTACATTAGCTATGTGCAGGTAGACGTCCAAACAGTGAATCATAAACAAGCCTACATTTTACTGGTTTAAAATAATTTTCTTTACAGGCTGTCACTGTGTTATTATTAATACTTAATTTTTCATCTCTAATTGTTGAGTAAAGCATCTTACGTTACAGGTCTCTGAAGTATCTTTAGGCTATAGGTATTAATAGTTAAAAACCTTGAAGATATTATTCAAGCTTGAATATAAATTATGTTGATGCATTAATGTAGATATTAAAAAATTTAGTGTAAGCATCTTGTTTCAGTATACTGATAAGTTTGTTTTAATTTCTACAGCCTAACTTATATAGTGGCAATGCCTTTTTATTCAGCAAGTCTAATCGAAACAGTACAGGTGAGCTATTTTTTCCTGTCATTTTTTTAATTAAAAATGTTTTTGGAATATTCAGTATATTGTTTATGTCTGACAGTATAACAGAAAAATTTAAGACAGTATCCTTCTAAAAAAAATTTTTTTCTCAGATACCATACATATATCAAAGATTATATACTAGGCACATTGCTGGTGTGTCTGTTTCCTTTGCAGATTTACTTCACACTTTTAATTCTTTTTATCCCTTACACAGGCATTGTGTAAGGGATACTGTACTCTTCATTCAGATATCTCAGAACCCAGCCTATGACCTGCTCTGAATACAAAAAAATCTATAGGGTTGTTTTTTGTTTTTGTTTTTTTCTCCAACTTTTTAATAACTCAAATAGTTATGGCTTATCAGACAATAAATTACTAATTACCTGAACATAAAACATGATGGATAATCATCCTAACAGTGAGAAGGTAGTCCCCATAGGTAGTTTACTAACAGCAGTCTTTTTAAATATGCCTTTTAAGGAACATTTGATGCTATGGTGTTTAGTATATACTACAAAGCGAAAGCAATCTCCTGCTAGCATTTTAAATTGTTTCACTATTTCTAACCACATGGTGGCACTTCAAGTACATCGAATTAATGTACTTTCTCACATACCGTTCCTGCATTTAAAACTGTAAGAGAGGTAACTTAACTTTACCCTGTACACAAAATCCAACTGTCTACCACCTGTCTTCTGTCTCCAACGTCAGATCCTCTAGCATATTTTTTTCTTTGTCATAATCAGCGCTTATGAGTTTCCTCTCTATAAAATCTCAGTGGATCAGCCTTTCCTTTTCTAATTACTCTTTTCCACTTAATTGCTTTTCTGGCCATATCGTTGTTTTTCTTTTTTTTTTTTTTTTAAAGGCAGAAAAAACTGTATTCATGCATAAACTCGTAATGACCCCATCTTCCTGCACAACTTTAGAAACATTGACTTATTACAATACAAATTGGACCAAATGGTGAAGGAACTCCAGAACCATCACAGACCTTTCTCTCTTCACTACACAGTGCAGTGGAGCGCGGCACAAATTGAGGAAGGAAGTCCTTTATGTGTTTCACATTTACCTGCTTGCCTTCAAACCCCAGGGCAGAGATTCAGCTGGGGGTGGGTTGGGGGCAGAACCTACTGTTGATTTTTTATGTGTTTATTTTTTAGAATTATTAACTGAAGTTAACACCTTGCTACCCAAATATTGTCTCCTATCCCCATGCATTTGGCAATGTGAAAGGGTATAACCTTTGTATGGGGCTGCAGTTTGCAGAATTATCACTTTATGACATAGCCTCATTTTATAGATAAGGAAGATAATTATTTAAGGAAAATAACGAAACAGCATGATATATTGGGGGAAAACAAGTTTTAACTTTATGCAGACCCATATCGCAGTCACATTTCTCTACTTAAATTAGACCTGTGACTTTAAGCAGATGTCCTAGCCTTTTTTAAATCTTAATTTTCTCATACATAAAATGGGAGTAGTATTTTATTAACTGAATTATAAAAATTAAGTGAATTATTTATGTAAAGTGCCCCAGCTCACTATATGTTCATTTTGTTTTGTTTTGTTTTGTTTAACCCAAATGCACTGTTTTTTTCTGCCCCAGGTTCCACCTGCTGACCACCTCCTTTTGACTCCTTTTGTCTGATTTTCTAGTTCTCTTTTTTTTCCTTCAATTTCTGCTCTCTTGAACATCTTCCTTTTCTTTTAGTAACCTCTTACCATCTCTTCTCCTGTAGCTCCGAGGCACAATCCTTGACCCTTTCTGCTTTGTATCCCATATTCACTGTCCTGGAGAACTCATTTACTTGCATGAATCCTTTTAACTCTCACCTTTATATGAATCTAAAAATTACAAAAGTCTTGATTTTCATATTTCTTTCATCCTTCATAACCAATCAGCCATCATGCCTTCTCAGTTCTAACTTCAGGGAGTATCTGAGATTGTCTGCTCCTCCCCACCTATAGGCCACCATTCTCTTTCCTTCTTGTTACATCAGCTTCTTTCTCCCTACCATGTTCAGTGGTTTTTTGCCTGTCTGGGGAGCTCAGATCTCTTTGAGAACAGTCTTTCCCTTGAAAAATACACATTTATATATAGATCTCCTAAAGAACACCACCATTCTTCAATATGAACTTCCTAGTGATCTGTTGTCTTTACTAAGAATCTTTGTTCTGTTTCCTGCATTTTAAAGTCCATTCTACATATTCATGCAAGATTAGTGTTCTTAAGTTGCAGTGCTTATATCCTTTTGCTGATTAAGGATCCACGTTGACTCATATTCTCTAAGATCAATTTCAGACTTCTCAGCATAGTATTAAATCAAGGTTTTCACTGACTTTACCTTTCAGCTAATCTTTCTTAACTGCTAAATTTTTTTAAAGCTCATTTTAAAATTTAAAATTTTAAATAAATGAATTAAATTCATTTATTGAGTGCTAACCTATATCAGGCACTGTTATAGACCCTGGGGATAACATAGCAAACAAAAACTTTCTGCCCTCATGGCACTTACATTCCTGTGGGGAAGACGGACATAAACAAGATAAACAAAGGGATACTTCATGGTGCTAAGTGCTAAAAAATAAAACAAGGAAATGAAATAAGATGTGTAATGGGTAGCAAGGGATGTTACTATTTTTTTAAGATCAGGAAAGTTCTCAGAAGCAAAAGTCATTTGAGTAAAGGTCTGAACATAAGAACTACATGGATATTTGGGAGAAGAACATTCTAAGCAGAGGGAAAGCAAGTGCAAAGGCCCTGAGGTAGGATTATATCTTACGTGTTTGAGGAGCAAAAACAAGGCCAATACAGTTGAAGCTGACTAAGGAAGGGAGAACAAGAGGAGATGAGGTCTGAGAGGAAAGAGGGAGAGAGATCACACAGGACACTGAAGATCACTGTAATAATTTGGCTTTACTTTGAGGGAGATGGAGAGTCTTTGGCAGGTTTGAGCGAAGAGTGACATGATCCAACTTATGTCTTTAATAGGATCTATTTGGCTGCTGTATTAAAAATAAACTGGACTGGGAAGGGGGCCAGAGGCAGGTAAATGGATTAGGTTAGGTGAGCTCATTTTAGTCTCATGGTTTTAAATATGTTCTCTTCACTGTAAACTCTCACATTTGTACGTGCAGCTCGGACCTTTTCCTTGTAGTCTAGATTATAAACTCCACTTGGAGTTTACACCTTAGACTTAACATTTCTGAATTCTTGATCTTCTCCCCCAAATTGCTACCCCAGGAATATTGTCCAACTCAGTCAAAGGCACTGCTATTCCTCCACTTCTTCTGGCCAACAGCTTTGAGGTCATCCTTGTCTTCTCTCTTTCACACCCCAAATCAAATCTACCAGTAATTCCTATTGGCTATAATTTTAGGATAAAAGCACAGTTGCAGCATTTTATTTCCTTTGCTACCTGCTAGTCCAATCCACCATCATATCTTTAACTGGTTTCTCAGCCTCTGCTCTCATTCTCCTCTACACAACAGCCAGTATAACATAAATTGTATCTTACCCATCTTATGCTTAAAACCAACTAGTCACTTCCCATCTGACTGGAGGCCAAGGTCTGCACAGTGGCATGGTGTGGCCCCTGACTACCTTTTTAACTTCATTTTTTGCTGTTCTCTTCTTCAGTCATTGCTGCAGCCAAATTGGCCTCTTAGTTGTTCCTTTTCTGCCTGACCATGCCTCTGTAACCAGTATCACAAACTTCCTTATACATATCCCCATAATTGTAAAAAAGCAGAGACAAGGCAGATGATAACGACTCATGTTTATTGAGTGTGTTCTGGGTACCAGGCCTTTTTTCATTTAATGCTCCCAGCAACTCTGTGCATAAAAGGTAGGTGGGTCTAATTCCATTTTTATAGAACAGTAAACTGACTCTTAGGAGAAGTTAAGTAAGTTGCCCATGGTCACATTACCAGTAAGTACATAATGGAGGTGGGTTTTAAAGCAATGCTTAAGAACTCCAAGCACTGTGCTACCTCTTCAATGTCATGTACAATATTTGTTGCTTTTCAAAATGTGTCCTAAGGAGGTTCTTGAGGGTGGGGAAACCAGGTGTGTCACCCTCCACATCTCTTCCCCTGCTTCCCTCCCCCAATAAAAATAGCTCCCAGCTTCACTGCTATCTGTTCTGTGAAATTTTATTTGAAAAAAGAATCTAATGCCTAGATAACATTTGAAGTTTGCAAACCATTGATGTTTTTCCTCTTTAGTCAGAAAATTAGGACTTAAAAGGGACCTAGAAAGAATCCTTCTTTGTGGCAGAATAAGCAGAGGTTAACTTTCACTCATTTCATCATTTTCATTTCAGAGTGAGATAATTCGAGACAATACTGGAATTCTGGAATGTATTAAAGAAGGAATTGGAAGAGTGATAGGCTTGGGAGTGCCTCACAGCAAACGACTACTTCCGCTTCTTTCCTTGATCTTTCCTACGGTGCTGCATGGGGTGCTTCATTACATCATTAGCTCAGTCATTCAGAAGATTGTCCTGCTAATTCTAAAGAGAAAGACTTACAATAGCCACCTAGCTGAGAGCACTAGCCCGGTGCAGAGTATGTTGGATGCTTATTTTCCAGAGCTTATTGCTAACTTTGCCGCCAGTCTTTGCTCTGATGTTATACTTTACCCATTGGAAACAGTTCTGCACCGCCTTCACATTCAAGGAACACGCACAATAATTGACAATACAGACCTTGGCTATGAAGTGCTCCCAATTAATACACAGTATGAGGGAATGAGAGACTGTATCAATACCATAAGGCAGGAAGAAGGAATGCTTGGTTTTTATAAAGGGTTTGGTGCTGTTGTAATACAGTACACGCTGCACGCAGCTGTTTTACAGATTACCAAGATTATTTACTCTACTCTTCTTCAAAATAGTGTTTGAGATTTAGATTCCTGGTTAGTCTGAAAGACATCATCTGGATACTTTCTTATGAAATTATGAGGGATAAGAGTGAAATACTGTTGGTGGGAAATGGATTAGAAAGTGAAACTGGTAGAAAAAGTTCATGCTGATTATATTGACTCTTCACTTTTTAAAAAGGTTATTGGTATATATTTTGGATTCAAGGTATTCCAAATTTGAAAACTGAATAAAGACACTCATATGAATTAAATTCTAGCTAGTGTAGCACTAATGCTGAACTAAAAACGATCTCGGGAAGAAGCAAAATTTTGTCAGCAAACTGAAAACAAAATTTCACAGAGCTGAATTTATTTCATATGACTTTAATGTTTATTACATGTTTAGTTCACCTTCTAGATTGATATTGGTATGTCATTCTTAATACCGTGTATAGTATAGCAGGAGGTCATAGTTTACCTTTAAGCAAATAAGTTATGTTATCAGTAACCCAGACAAGAAGGATTAGATTTGGCAATCTGTAAACAGGAGCTGAGGGTTTTAAATTGCACTGTCCCTGTATAACTTTAATGGCTGCACATTTATTATATAAAGCCACTTATATGCATACATATAACTTGGAATTTCCTTCATCCCTACAAATTTTCCACTCTTAGATCAGCTTACTGTATAAAATGCAGTTATGTATTTTCTGCTTGAATATCAGAACAAAATATTAAAAGCCAAGGTACCCCAAAGATTTAAGGCAAACAGCTTACTTGTCCATATGCAAACCCACCATTTCAGTGCCAGCAACTTAGAATTTGTCATGTTTATAAAGTTTGATTTGCTTATCTAGCCTTATGAATCATCAGACTGTTTTTAGAGCCACTCTTAACAGAGATAGAATATAAAATACTCATGGCAACTATTCCTGCTTCCACATTTACAAATTGTGTACTAAAGTGAATATCACTTGCCATTCATTTCTGAATGACTTGACTTAGAGGAGACACGATTAAAATTCACCTGGGAATTTATGCCTCTTGCCTTCCATATAGTCATCATTAAATGATGGCTTCAATTTTTATTTTCTTTTAGTTTTTGTTCATAGTTTCATTCTCCAAACTAGATATACATAAAGGGAAATGCAGGTTTATCCTTACCACCTTTTATCGAAACTTGTTTGGATGAATACTGATGAAAAATAGAAACCTTAAAGGAAGTTTGTCCTTGCTTTTTATGGGTGATGAAAAGAAGTAAATTTCAACAAATAATAAGCAAAAAAGTTGGTCATCCGTTTAATAAAAAAATTCTGTCTGTTCCTAAATTGAATTTGGTGGGTGAGGCTCTTCATATAGTAAAATGATATGCATTTGATTAATCCATCATTAAATGTTTTAAAGTTTCATTTACTCATGTGAATGATCAGTTTTACTAGGAACCATTTAGCACACTGAAGTACAGTGACTTTGCACTGATGTTGTCCAACCTAGAATGCAGGTTCTATTTTACTGAGATCTATTTTACTTACTAAATGTCAGTGAAATGGTTACTTTTTGTGATTAATAATGTTGGAACCAAAAAATGACATCCAAAAAGTGTGAAACAATACGTTTGTGGCAACTCTCTCTACTATCTTGTGTATGTGTGGTTTTTTTTTAATGACTAAAACATGTAAGTTTTCCATTTTTCCATTCCACCATGAGGGAGAAAATAAAATTAAACACAAGTTGTACTCGTTCAGATTATGGTTTACCTTGTCCAGTCTACAGCACTTAAATTGTTCTCATTGCTTTTGAATTAATAAGTAAATTTTTAGATGTTTATAATATGTCCAACTTCCTAAAAACCTTTCACTTTTATCATAATCAAAGAAGATAGTTTCAGACAAGAGTAAACTTCTGAAAATTTCAAGTTTCAGAAAATTTCTAGAAGAACAGAATCTGAATGGAATAAAGTATCTACTAGTGAAAATCTGGGATCCTTTAGCTAATTACTAGATTTTTCAAGATTATTTTATGAAAGTTATGAAGATTCAGTTATATAAATCTGTCTCGTGGAATCCTTTACAAGACTGATAGGCTGAACCACATACAAGTAGGTTGGTCTTATTTTCTGTCTCTTTGGAGAAAGAATACAAATTAATATTAAAACTAAAATTGATTGGGAGATTGGGATTGACAAATATACACTAGTATGTATAAGATAGATAACTGATAAGAACCTGCTGTATAAAAAAAAATAAAATTCAAAAATTCAAAAAAAACCCCTAAAATTGAAAGGCGGCAAGTAAAATACTAATTTTTTTAGTACCACTCCAAATTAGTTGAAATATAAAAAATCCTTAAAATTCAAGCACTTAAATGCCGGCCAAATATGTTTAACTGAATTTAGAAAGGAATAAGCAAAATAAACATTAGACATGCTCTTTCCCTTTTAAAATTGCTCTATTTCTTTAGCATATAGGTTCCAAAATCAAATACCTATGGGCTATATTTCTTAAGATGATAATAGCTTAGAATAACATTTTTAATTCAGTATGATTAACAGTATCACGAGTAAGAGTCTATTAAAATGTTCCACAGTCCCAGTGATCCACTTACATAAGCTAGATTTTGGCCATGGAGCTGAAGTATGATATGCTTGCCTTACATTGTTGGGTTTCTTAACTTGAGTCAAATAGTCTGAAAGCGATGGAATTAAAAACTGAAATACCTGGTAAATGTTAACTTACTATGTTAAGTGAATTTATGAATTGATTTACTAAATCTGTTTATAAATCCCTTTCCTCCGAGAGACTTTATTTTATGGTTTCCAGAAAAATAATCTCTAAGTTTACATAATTTAAGCCTCCGAACTCCAGCACTAGATGTTATAATTATGAAATAGTAACAAACAAACGAATTTCAAAATGGTTATGGATTGTGGAGTTTGATAGCCAGTGTTTTCAGAAGTAAAACTGAGAGGCAAGAGGTCTTGCTCATTTTGCATGTGTGCTTGCCTGCTTACAGCTGTCTTTTCAGCACTGTGTTTGTTATAACCCCACAAAGCATTCACTTACTGACTAGGCACAAACACTTCAGTATTTCCGTGTATTCATACATATGCTCAGAAAATAAAAGAAAACACATGGCTTTTTGTTTTTTTCAAATGAGATTGTGGAGGATGTTTACCCTCAGTTTGCATACTGGGAGGTCTTGAAAAGATAGCCAGGTTTGAATTAATTATTTTTAATAATATATAAGCAAAGAAAATCCCCGTGGTAACAACTCACATTGCACCAGAATTTAAGTGATACTTAACTTCGGCATTTCTGGTTTCTCTTTTCTTTCAAGTAGTTATACATTTCTCTCCCTTTCCTTCTCCCTCTCTCATATAAACTGGATATATAATGTCTTTCTTTTGAGTCACTGATTATCACTGATATGCTACCAAGTTGTATAATAGAGTAACAAAAACTTGTGATTTGACAATGAATTTTATAAAATATTACCTCAGCTAGAAGAGGTGTGTTGTCTGTATTTTAAGTTTTTGTCTCACTGGTACTTTAAGTGTTTTCAGTAAATTGTGTAATATGAAAAGGTTAAATAAAATGTTGAAATAAAATCATTAATTTTCTCTTACTGATGCTAGAGTACTACTAAGGCTGGTGGTGTAGGTGTTCAGAATATGTCCCCCCAAAATATGCTGTGTCGGCATATTGATTATTTTGTATTAAAGGTGCTTGAGAGGGCTTCCCTGGTGGCGCAGCGGTTGAGAATCTGCCTGCCAGTGCAGGGGACACGGGTTCGAGCCCTGGTCTGGGAGGATCCCACATGCCGCGGAGCAACTAGGCCCGTGAGCCACAACTACTGAGCCTACGCGTCCGGAGCCTGTGCTCCGCAACAAGAGAGGCCGATAGTGAGAGGCCCCGCGCACCGTGATGAAGAGTGGCCGCCACTTGCCGCAACTAGAGAAAGCCCTCGCACAGAAACGAAGACCCTAGTCAAAATTAATTAATTAATTAATTTTTTTTTTAAAAAAGGTGCTTGAGAACCAGCGGGTGCAAAAGGACACTCTGACCCTCCTTTGTTCCCCTGAAAGCAAATTGCCCATGTGAAAGGTACTCTCTCCCTGCACCAGAAGAGGGAATTTAGGGCTGAGAAAACTGCATAAATAAACCTTGTTACTTCTTCACCATTTACTACCCCACCACAAACCCCTCTGCCTATCAATTCTTCACAAATTTACTGTTTCTTCGTCTAAACGTTATAAAAGCTTTCAGCTCCGGTTCCCTTCTTTGAATCTCATTTTATGGGGATTCAGTACATACAAAATTAAATTTTTCTCCTGTTAACCTGTCTCATGTCAATTAAGTTATCAGACCAGCTAAAGACCTAGAAGGGAAGAAGGGAAGATTTTTCTACACCTACAGGGGTAAAAGAAAAGTTCACTTTTGTAGGTACAAATGAAGATCAAGAAAAATAGATATATAAAGTTAAATTTTTTTGCCCATCATTTAAAAAATCATTCTGATGTAACTGTGATGTGTACAAAACAAGTAACATATTTCCTTACATAAGGTTGCCTATGTATCATCTCTGGTATTACACAGTCCCATAGTTGGTCCTTACAACTGTCCTCAGGCAATTTTCTGAGTAGTTTAGGGAAGAAATAGATATAAATGGTGGGCATTGCTTGAAAACACTAAGGAAATCAAAAAAACCCTTCAGCTACCTAGGGCTAAGAATAACAGTTGAGACATGTAAGAAACCCCCTAAAGACAGGGAGGAAAAGCCAGCAAGACGGTTTCTTTGGGAAGTTAGGGCATTCCAAAGTGGTCATGTATACTAGGGGATTTAGAAAGCCACTCACATACCCAGGACAGGACACGTTCTCAGAAAAGAACTGAGAAGACCCTGAACTTTCACTACTGGATAATCTAAAAACTCAGTATAAGCAGGAAGTGAAAGTTAAGGCAAAGTTGTAAAGAGCCTGGCTAAGGATTAAAGGGGTACCCCAATACAGAGCCAATCCACCAAGTTAGGCAACAAACTACATACAAAGCCAGAAATCAAACCTAGGTCTGGTCATCTAGTTCAGTGTCCTACCATAATGGGACCTCTCAGAGTCAGGAATAGCTGGTCTAATAATATCTGCCCTCTAGGAAAAGAACAATGACTAACATTTACTGAGCACTTAGTATCATACCCAGATCACTAAGAACTCAAATGCATTAACTCATATATTCCCTACAGCAACCTTGTGAATGAAATAGTTACTGGTAGTATCTTCACTTTAAAAATGCAGGAACTGAAGCTGGGAGTTTAAGAGTTTTGCCCAAGGTCATTAGGTTAGTAAGTAGCATAGCTCAGATTTGACACACCTCGCTTAATCCTAGGCTGGTCACCAGGTCAAAGTTTGCCTTGCTTTAAATAATGACCTTCAACAGAAGAAATGAAGGACACCACTGTTCTCACTCACTAGTGAATTAATTCTCAGCTTAATCTGTACTGGTGTCTGCATGGGAAGGCTCTCGAGAGCCCTTTGATGGGTCCTTCCACAGTCCTCACCATTCCCCTCCCTTCTCCAGGATGGAAACATGCTTCCTCTTTTTCTTGAGCTTTCATAGCCAGACTCTTAATTCTTTCTTATAGTATATGAACTTTCTAGTTTGTAGTTTCTGTGAGCAACTTTTAAATTCTCTAATTTTATGCTAGAGATCATGCTTTCTCCCCACTCCTGCTACACAGAGACACAGACATAATAAATTACACAAACATAATAGACATTGAATGAATAAATGAATCATAAAATCGTGTACCTAATCTTGTCTACACATTTTGAAACTTATTCTCTTTTAGCTTAGAATGTCAACACTGAGAGTGACCTTTGGAAATCATCTCAACTAAACCTCTCATTTCACGAATTTATAAACTGAGTCCTAGAGATGTTTGGTGATTTTACTAAGGTCACAGAATAACAGAGCTGGTGCTATAGCCCACATCTTCCCACTCCCAGGCTAGTCAGTTTCTCCTACATCACCCTGCCTCTTAGCTTTCATTCACCCCTGACTCCCTCCTTTCCAGCTACATATCTGTACAAACATACACCTGAAACTCTTTGAGCTCTGTGGCACTTGGTAGACCCTACTTTCAAAAAAAATTTTTTTTACGTGTACATTCCTTATTTCATTTGCTAACGTTTTTGTTCCACCTTCTGTCTTCTTCACTGACTCCAGTTTCTAATCCTGTCCTTCTCCTGATTCTGTTCCAAGGCTTTACTTTTTTGGGCCTAGCACAGATCATCCACTACCATTGTTTCCACTGACTTCCCAATGTTTATCTACAGCCCTCACTTGTCCTCTAAACTCCAGACCCACATCTCTAATTATTTCATACATATTGGCACTCATGTTTCCTCAAATTCAATATACTAAAAGCTAAATTCATTATCTTTTGCAAGCTGGCTCTGTTTTCGGTAATGTTAACATTTTCCCAATCATATTCAATTGATTTGAAATTATCTTCAATTTCTTCCTAAATATTTCATAGTCAAACAATTATTAAAGCCTATCAGAAAGAATAAGCCTTGGAGACTGGAAAACCTGGCTTGGAATTCTGGTTCCACGGCATGTTAATACACTCTCTGAGCCTCCGTTTCCTTGCCTATGGGGATAAGGCCTACCTTGCTGAAGGCTAGATGAAATAGCATCTGTAAATAACCTGCAGTATTGAAAGGTTTCCCCTTTCCAATCTCCTTTAAAAAACTGCCTGGAGTTTTTCTCACTGTCTCACACATGTGTAACAGGTTTTCCCTATAGCCTCACCTTGTAAGAATTCTGCAGACTGTGGAAGGTTACTCTTCTTAATTGTCATTCTATTAGCATTGCTCCCCTGCTCAGCTGCTTTCATTAACCACCCTGCGCCCATAAAATTAAGTTCCTACTCCCCATCCAGGTGCTTACACCTTCCCAAAGGCTTGCTGTCTCTCCTCGGGCTTCTCTGACCACTCACTGCCACCACATGTGAGCAGACGCTATTTAATCACCATTACCTCAGCACTCATGCCACTCTTGTTCCTGACTTCGCATCCTTGTTCAATTTCTGCTCCACTGAGATTGTATCCTGCCACTCAAATCCTAAGTTATTCAGGGGGCCAAAGTTCTTTGAGCACATTTTATATGCTAAGTGCCCTGACATAACAGGAGAGGAGCTAGGAATAAGACACCATCACATGCACAAGATTTATCAAGCTACTCCTATCCCTATCTTTCCTTCTTTGAAGTCTCATAGAAATAACTGCCTTTATTTTATCTTTGGCAGGTATCATGGGTTGCTTATTTAACAACTATGTTTATTATTGTTTCGACAGACTGTAATCTCCATCATAATAATGGCTAAATTTTATTGCGTGTTGGATGTATGCCAAACACTGTAGTGAATGCTTTACAAATATTGTTTATAAATTTTACAAACATTATTTCATTTAATCCTTCCCGAGACCCCATGAAGGTTATCCTCCTCAGTTTATTTCATATATTATTATATAATTATTATATTATAATAATATAACAATTATATCAGTACAATTATTCATAATATATTAGTATACTATATATTATTATCTCATTTTAAGTAAAAGAAAATTGAAGCTTAAAAATGTTCATAACTTGGCAAAAGTCACATGCTTAGCGAGTAGCTGAGGTGGCAGAACCTCTGGCTGGCTAATTACAGATCCCTTACTCTCATCACCTCCCAAACAGCCTGCTCAAGGTTAGAAATAAATTCACTGCTCCATCCCACTCCAGTCCCTAGCACGTTTCTTGATACATATAAGTATTCAAAAACACAGACTGTATTTACTACAAGCAAGTAGCTTGTTAAGATCATAATTTTACAATGTAGAAGGGGCCCTTTTGATAAACAAATTCTCATATCTAAAAAATGAGCTCAGAACTCCTATAACTGTCATCCTGAAATCCAGCCTTGAGGCTAGGGCCCAGCCTGAGATCTACCTTGAGTGATGGCTCATGGCCTCAGAACAAACCTAGACTTTTAAGGCTACTTAGAGAATCTCTCTACCCCCAAATCAGATTCTACTGGAATCTGACTGAAACTATCTTTAAACAGAAGTATAATGTGTGCGAAACAAAGCCATTTCTGGCTGTTGTAAAATTGTATTCATCTGATCTAACCTGTTGAGAGAGGAAAGCTTTCCATGCCTCCCTCCAACACCAGTGCTCAGGGAAAACATGTGTTTGAAATAGCAACTTCTTTAATTACTGGTTTTGTCATAAGATTCCTGCATCCAACAATGGAAACAGAGGGCCCAAGTGCATTTTATTTCTTTAAAAAGACCTATGCTGTGCTGCAGCTAGTGAGCAGATACTTCTTTGGACTAGTTGAAGTAGTTCTGAGCCAGGCAGAAAAGAAAGATCTATGGCTTGGAAAAGATAAACTTGGCAGGATCAAGCTTTGAATAAAAAAAGAGGTCTGTTTTCAGTTACAAAGTCTGCTATAATTACTGCTGAAAAAATCCACAACACTGACATCATTCCCAACCTTTTATAAACCAAAGGGAAGGTCTTTTAGGTTCCTGGGCCCAATTCCAACATGGGTCCCCACACCAAACAAACAATTCTTGGACACCAGCAAAACAACAGAGAATTCAACTCAATTCTGATGCTATCCACCTGGAAATAGCAGCAGATACCACAGGCTAAGGATTCAGTCCCACAAGACTATCCCCCCTCCACCCCTCCCCAGACACACTTACACTTTAGATGCCAGTCAAAAGCCCAGGTTGTTACCTATATTTCTGACCCATTATCTACGGATTGGAGATTCCCATGTTCTCCTCCTTGGGTTTGATTAATTTGCTAGAGCAGTTCACAGAACACAGAGAAACATTTTACTTACTAGATCACTGGTTTACTATAAAAGGATATAATTCAGGAATAGACAGATGAAAAAGATGCATAGGGCAAAGTATGTGGGAAGGGGCACGGAGCTTCCATGCTTTCTCTGAATACACCACTCACCCAGCACCTCCATGTACCAACTCGGAAGCTCTCTGAACTCTGTCCTTTTGAGTTTTTATGGAGGCTTTACTTCAGAGTCATGATTGATTAAATCATTGGTCATTGGTAGCTGATTCAACTCCCAACCCCTCTACCCTCCTCATAGGTGGGAGGACAGGACTGCAAGTTTCAATCCTCCCATAACATGGTTGGGGATCCTGGCAACCAGACCCCATCCTTAGATGGGCTCCAAAAGTCACCTCATTAACATAACAAAGGACGCCTTAAAGGCTCTCATCCCCTAGGAAATTCCAGGGGGTTTAGGAGTTCTATGCCAGAAACAGGGACAAGGACCAAACACATATTTATTATAAATCACAATATCATAGATGGTAAGAAAAACCATCTGTTATGTAACTTTGGATGTAGCATTTTCTTGCATGAGATCCTGAAGCTAAATTACATTCTTTCCAATCAACAAAAAGGCTCTGTTCATGATGACTCTGCAAAATATCTAACCCCACTTAAAATACAATTGGAATGTTTACAGTGACATATATGTATTTACACAGTATAGCCAAAGAGGGCAAATTTTGATAATGCTGCTGATCTCTGCTTCTTATTGAAATATTTATCTACAAAAGATAAAGTAAAGCTAGAGACTGGGAGAAAATATTTACTAAACATGTATCTGATTAAGCACTTGTATTCAAAATATACATACAAGGGTAGGGGAAGGGTAAGCTGTGACAAAGCGAAAGAGCGGCATGGACATATATACACTACCAAATGTAAGGTAGATAGCTAGTGGGAAGCAGCCGCATAGCACAGGGAGATCAGCTCGGTGCTTTGTGACCGCCTGGAGGGGTGGGATAGGGAGGATGGGAGGGAGACGCAAAAGGGAGGGGATATGGGAACATACGTATATGTATAACTGATTAAATTTGTTATAAAGCAGAAAAAAAAATTAAAAAAAAAAAACATGGGAAAAAAAAAAAAGAGTGAACCCTAAAGTAAACTATGGGCTTTGAGTGATAATGATGTGCAAATGTAGACTCATCAGCTGTAACAAATGTACCACTCTGCTGGGGGATCTTGATAATGTGGGAGGCTGTGCACATGTGGGGACAGGAGTTCTACAGGAAATCTCTGTATTTTCCTCTCAATTTTGCTGTGAACCTAAAACTTCCTAATAAAATAAAGTCCTTAATATATATATATATATATATATACACATACAACTCTTAAAAGTCAATAAGAAAACAAACAACCAATTAAAAAGTGGGCAAATGATCTGAACAGACACGCAGACATCTCACTAAAAAAGATATGTAGATGGAAAATAAGCATATGAAAAGATGCTAAACATCATATGTCATTAGAGATTGCATATTCAAACAATAATGAGATACCACTATGTACCTATTAGAATGGTTAAAGTCCAAGACAGTAACATCAGATGTTGATGAAGAGCATCAAGAACTTTCATTCATTGCTGGTGGGAATGCAAAACGGTACAGCCACTTTGGAAGACAGTTTGGCTGTTTCTTACAAAACTAAACAGACTAAAACTATTGTCTTACAATACAATCAAGCAATCATGCTCCTGGGTATTTACTCAATTGAGTTGAAAATGTATGTCCACACAAAAACCTGCACACAAATATTTACAGTAGCTTTACTCATAGATGCCAAGAATTGGAAGCAACAGAGATGTCCTTTACTGAGTGAATGGATAAACAAACTGTGGTATATCCATACAATGGACTATGATTCAGTGATTAAAAAAATTAAACTATTAAGTCACAAAAAGACATGGAGGAAGCTTCAATGTTTATTGCTAAGTGAAAGAAGCCAGTCTGAAAAGGCTACATGCTGTATGACTGGAACTACACGACTTCCTAGAAAAAGCAAAACTGTAGAGATGCTAAAAAGATCAGGGGTTGCCAGGGGTTGGGAGTGGGAAAGAGAGGGAGGGAAAACAGGTGAAGCACAGGGGATTTTTAGGGCAGAAAAACAATTCTGTATGACACTGTAATGGTGGGCATGATATTTGTATTTGTCAAAACCTATAGACTATACAACACAAAAAGCAAAAATTAATGTGAAGTATGGACTTCTTTATTTAAAAAATTTTTTATACAGCAGGTTCTCATTAGTTATCTATTTTATACCTATTAGTGTATATATGTCAATCCCAATCTCCGAATTCATCACACCACCACCACGACCCCCCCACACACCACTTTCCCCCCTTGGTGTCCATACGTTTGTTCTCTACATCCGTGTCTCTATTTCTGCTCTGCAAACCAGTTCATCTGTACCATTTTTCTAGGTTCCACATATATGCATTAATATACGATATTTGTTTTTCTCTTTCTGACTTATGAAGTATGGACTTTAGTTATTAGTGATGCATGAATATTGGTTCATTAATTGTAGCAAATGTACCACACCAATGCAAGATATTAATAGGGGAAACTATGGCAGGGAGGTGGGGAGTATAGGGGAACTCTCTGTACTACTTGCTCAATTTTTCTGTAAATCTAAAACTGTTATTTAAAAAAAAATCTCTTAATTTAAAACAAAAGTTTCCTTTTCTCCCTCAACATGTTTCCTCCAATGTTAACTTCTTATATAAGCATAGTAAAATGAACAAAAACAAAAAATTAACATTGAAAATATATTACTAACTAAACTACAGACTTTATTTGAATTCCACCATTTTTGTATAAAAATACATAATTTATATATAAAATTATATGTATAACATATGGTATATCATATATAACATATATCATATGTATGTGATATGATACATATATATATATATATGGTTTATTAACTATGTCCACTTCTTGAATGTGAGTCCATACAGTAGGAATCTTCTCTTTATTATTCTTCATTTTCTCCCTAGAGCCCAGCATGGACTCTCTAAATATTTACTGAATGAGGTAATGAGTGGGGTAGGAATCTTTTCGAGAGAAGAAATAAGAAAGGTCACAAACTTAAATATGTTTGTAGGTGGGATGGTGGGAAATTGAAGAAATTCTACAGGAAATTCTAAAATGTATCCTACAACTTATTCTTTAGGAATTAGAGGATATGAAACAAAACTGAGCTTTTTTTTTTTTATGTTTTGGGATTATCATTATCAATACCAGTTACTGTGTCTCAATAGGACTAAGATAATATTGAAATACTATATATGCTAACACTGGTGTTTCCACTAGGTATCCTGTCCATGTTAGTTTTTCTTTCTTAGTTCCTTGCCAGCTACACCCATGATCACTTCTTGTATTATTTATAAACTTATCTGATTCCCGACTTTGAGAAGCTTACATGGTATACTGGAGAGAAAATGAATTTGGGTTAGATAAACCTGGGTTAGTTTTGAATTCCAGCTGCATCTTTTACTACTGTTATGTCCTTGAGAAAGTTAAACACTTGAGCTTCAGCTTTCTCTTTGATAAAATGGAAATAGTAATATCAAACAAGAAAAAATGGTGACAATGTAAGAAAACATATGTAAGGTTGTAGTGCATAGTGGATTCTCAATAAAAGGGAACAGTTATAAAAAAAAAAGTAGATCTTAGTCATTTTAGAACACTTGGCACTTAGCCCATTTCTTTGCTGTATCAGGTGTCTGATAAATGTTTGATGAATTGAATTCCTTCTGCTGTCAAGGAACCTGTTTCCTTCTGTTTTCATTATAATTTCTTTTTGGCTGATTTGCTGTCACTTCTAAAAATCATAACCTCTCTCTTTTCCTTCTCCTTTTCTTTTTGATTTTCTCTCTCCAATTATAGCCATTTCTTCATTGCACTGCTGCAGTAAAATTTGATTCGTGTATATATCTCATGAGGCAGTACTTGTCCTAGGTGAAAAATCATGTAGTCGTTTTCTCTTCCAATGTCTCCAAATGTCTGCTTGGTTTTGTTTCTTTGGTCTCTCTCTTCAAGCAAAGATTGTTCAATTCTTTTTGTTTCTGTAGTTAGAGAAGTCGGGTGAGGAGTACTTTTTTTTTTTTTTTTTTTTTTTTTGCGGTACGCGGGCCTCTCACTGCTGTGGCCTCTCCCGCTGCGGAGCACAGGCTCCGCGGCCATGGCTCTCAGGCCCAGCCGCTTCACGGCACGCGGGATCTTCCCGGACCGGGGCACGAACCCGTGTCCCCTGCATCGGCAGGCGGACTCCCAACCACCGCGCCACCAGGGAAGCCCAGGAGTACTTTTAAAGTTTAAATATGTTTTGTTGATTGAAGAAGACATCTACAGTGCAGTCTCTCCCAATTTCCTATGCGAAAACCTCCCAGAGAAATAAAACTCAAAGCAATAAAAACAAGGACGATCAGTCAACCAATTGCCAGAATCTTGGAGGATTTTCCACTTATTAAATGTTGTGAAACTTCACTGTATGTTGCTATCAAAGACTGACCCACAAGGAATAAAACAATTCTAAATGTCCAAAAGTAGGTATCAATACTATCTTTTTACCCTGTTGTCTACTCAATCCTATTTTTGTAGTTCATTCAAGGAAGAAACCTTTATCAACACTTTCTCACAGAGTTCCCATGCTAGCAAATGGTTTGACTGGCCAGGAAAGACTCCACACATTCTTACAGGGCTCAATAGATAAGTATATTAGATTTTATAGACACAAGTAGCTCCTCAAGAAGCTTCAGAAGCCCAGAATTCTGTAATTGGCTTTCTGAGATCCAACCTTAGCCACATTATGTACAGTTTGGGAACATACCTTACTTAAGAGCAAGTCATCTTTTTGGCATTCTTCACGTAGATGTGGATTTATGTTGTTTTACAAATGTTCATTTTTTCCTGCACCCAGACTCCATCACCTCTAAGTCCATTAGCATAAGTACAAAAGGTTGGAGGTGGTGCCAAAGAGCAGCAGAGTTTATACGACACCTGATGAATGGTAATGGAGGGTTCCACTGCCTTGTCATTTCATCAGCTGGTTGGAAAGATAGATATGCAGTTGATTTGGACTTTTGTGATTTATAAAGGCCCACTTAGTCACTTGAGGTAACTTTGACTTTAATTAATTACAACGTTTGTGTGGGTTATTTGGGCCAAGGTAAATAATACCAGAGGACTTAACTAATGACATAATTGGAGAAAGAACTTAAAGGGATACTAACCTACTTTCCATGGAAACCAGTATATAGAAAGAAAACCATGGAAGTTTAAGAGACACAAGGTATGGACATGATCTCTTAGAGAAAGCAGGCAAGAAGTATGTATAGCCAACTTCTTGAAGCAAATATGACCTCCCTGCAACAAGTTTTGCACTGGAAACTAAGGGTTTCTATTTCAAGGAAAAATTGAAGTCTAGTCTGTTCTCCCACTCCTTGTTCGTGACACATGCATTTCCTTGCTAAACTTTACATAACATACTTGAGTGGTGGTTCTTTTATGGTGATTATAGTTCCCTCCCCATCATGGTTCTCACAAGGTTTTAAGGTTGCCCTGTAGATTGGGCCTGGACTATTGCTAGATGTGATTTCTAGATGTACTGCCAGGTTACCTGTGAGTCTTCATTTTAATGAGTCAACTCTGTCAATCCCTTTATATTTGATGGTTCTGAACAGTCTGTCCATCTGGCATTTGACCTCTGCCCTACCTAGCTATAAGTATCTTCCTGGTTTTTGCTGGACTGGTTGGCTTCATTTGTTGCTACCCTACAGTCGACTGCATCTGTGTCCACAAGTGCCTCTGTCTCACATCCCTACCATCTTCCTTGAACTCAAGTTTTTAAGTGTATCTCCCAGGCCCAGATTAGTTTTATGTCTACCCTTTACTTTTTCATGAGCTTGACATCCTAGACCCTGTGCACATCCCATAATCTCAACTGACAAGATGCCTAACATGACTTTGATTTCAAGTGTTCCTAAATTGAAGCAGCAGAGCTGGCTACAAATAAATGTTTTGATATTTAAAGCAACAAAAAAACACTACCTTTTACTCATCAGATTGGTAAAAAAATTTTAAATTTGAGTGTAAAAAGTGTTGGCAGTTTTATGGAGGAAAGAGATTTTTTTTAAACAATTTTATTGAGATATAATTTACATTCTAAAAAATTCACCCATTGAAAGTATATGGAACAGTGGTTTTTTAGTACACGCATGGAGTTGTGCAAACATGACCACAATCTAAATTTAGATCATTTCATCACCTCAAAAGATACCTCATGCCCATTTTCAGTCATTTCCCATATTCCATCCCATCCCACCCCCAACACCCCACAGACCCAGGCAACCATTAATCTACTTTATATCTCTGTAGATTTGCCTACTGTAGGCATTCCATACATGGAATCATACAATATGTGGTCTTCTGTGACAGACTTCTTTTACTTAACACAATGCTTTCAAAGTTCACCTATTTTGTAGCATGTGTCAAGGAAGAAACTTTCTTCCTTGTTATGGCTGAATAATATTCCATTGTATAATACGTTATGTTTCGTTTATTCATTCTTCAGTTGATGGACAATTGAATTGCTTCCACTTTTTAATGACTATGCATAATACTGCTATGGATACTTTTATACAAGCTTTCGTGTAGACATAGGTTTCCATTTCTCTTGAGAATGTACCTAGTAGTAGAACTGCTGGGACAAAGGATAACTCTACGTTTAAAATTTTCAAGGATTGACAGGATGTTTTCCAAAGTGGCTGTGCCATTTTATACTTCCTACAGCAATAAAGAGGGTTCCAATTTCTCCACATGCTTGCCAACATGTTATTTTTTTGTCTTTTTGATTATAGCCATGCTAATAGATGTGAAGTGGTATCTCACTGTGGTTGTGATTTGCATTTCCCTAATGTCTAATGATGTCGATCATCCTTCATGTGCCTGTTAGTCATTTGTATGGCTTTTTAGAGAAACATCTATTCATATCCTTTACCCAGTTTTAAACTGGATAGTCTTTTTATTATTGAGTTATAAGTGTTCTTTTTTTTTCTTTTTTTTTTTTTTTGGCCACACCATGAGGCATGCAGGATCTTAGTTCCCTGACCAGGAATCAAACTTGTGCCCACTGCAGTGGAAGCGTGGAGTCTTAACCACTGCACTGCCAGAGAAGTCCCATAAGTGTTCTTTATATATTCTGCATACAAGTCTCTTTATCAGATTCATAACTTACAAATATTTTCTCACATTCTATGAGTTGACTTTTCACTTTCTTGAAGATATATTTTGCAACACAGAAGTATAATCTAAGGTAGGCTACTTAAACATTTTTCCTTTGTTCCTTGTGCTTTTGGTGTCGTATCTGAGAAACCATTGCCTCACCTAAAGTCATAAAGATGTATTACTACGTTTTGTCAATAATTTTATAGTTTTAGCTTTTCTATTTAAGACTTTGATCCACTGGAGTTAATTTCTATATATGATATGACGTAGGAATCTAAGTTTATCTTTTGCATATGGATATCCAGTTCCCAGCACCATTTCTTAAAAAGTCTGTTCTTTCCCCCACTGAATTGTCTTGGCATCTTATTGAAAGATGCCAAGACAATTTTTTACTTTATTTTTGGCTGTGTTGGGTCTTCGTTGCTGCGCGCAGGCTTTCTCTAGTTGTGGTGAGCGGGGGCTACTCTGCGTTGCGGTGCGCGGGCTTCTCATTGCGGTGGCTCCTCTTGTTGCGGAGCACGGGCTCTAGGCACATGGGCTTCAGTAGTTGTAATACGCAGGCTCTAGAGTGCGTGGGCTTCAGTAGCTGTGGCACGTTAGCTGAGTAGCTGTGACTCGCGGGCTTAGTTGCTCCGCAGCATGTGGGATCTTCCCGGACCAGGGATGGAACCCGTGTCCCCTGCATTGGCAGGCGGATTCTTAATCACTGTGCCAACAGGGAGTCCCAAGAAAGAGATTCTTATATACTGCTGGCAGTGGTACAAATTGGTGCAGTATATGGAGGAAAATTTGACAATATCCATCAAAATCTTTTAATGCACGAATCCAAAACCCTAGGAATTCTTTTTCTAGGTGGCTGTAGTCTGGAAAAAACACTTGTACATCTTTACAAAGAGGCAAATATAGGAATGGTTTTGTATTAGTGAAAAGCATTTGTAATAGTCAATAATTGAAAGTTTCCATCATTAGGAAAGTACCTAAATTAACTATTTTATATCCAGACTATCAAATACAATGCAGCAGGGGGAAAAAACAGATTAAAGAATGGCATGCAGGGCTTCCCTGGTGGCGCAATGGTTGAGAGTCCGCCTGCTGATGCAGGGGACGCGGGTTCATGCCCCAGTCCAGGGGGATCCCACATGCTGCGGAGCAGCTGGGCCCGTGAGCCATGGCTGCTGAGCCTGCGCGTCCAGAGCCTGTGCTCCACAGCAGGAGAGGCCACAATGGTGGGAGGCCCGTGTACTGCAAAAAAAGAAAAAAAAAAAAAGAAAAAGAATGGCATGCACCATATATTAGAATTTATAAAGAAAAAAGGAATAAACATATCATAAAACACACACACAAACATAAATATAATACAAACGTACATAAAAATACAATAAATAAAAATATATAATTATATATACATATTTATGTTTATATAATATATAAAAATATAAATATACATATTTATAATATATACATGTATGTGCACACATATACAAACATATATATACATATATATGGTCTATGAATCTAAACTTTTATATACAAATACCTAGAAAGTGTTTGGAAGAATACACAAGTTTATAGCAATAATTATTTTTAGAAAGGGACTAGTCAAAGGGAACTATTCCATTTTTCTAAATTACTTTATTTTTTATGAATAAAAATATTCATATATTGCTTCTGTGACTGAGATTAATAATAAAAAGAATAGTTGTTAAACATACACCCCCCTTTCCCCCCAATACAAGCCAAATGTCCTGAAAGAAATTTGAATTTTCAAGGAAGTTTTCAGGTAAAGTAGAACTCATTCTATTGAAATCTGGTATAAAGCCATATTTAGATTAAGTTATTGTGATAAAATATTAAAAATGGGACACTTTTCTCAGTTTTGGCTGAGGCAATAAATATCCAGAATAAAATGACGTGTTGGATGTATTTTTATATTCCAAAGTGAGGCACTGAGCCAAATATACAAGAATTGCAAAGGAAATGATTAAAAAAAAAAAGTTTATCAACCTATTGCCCATATTTCTCAAGATTATAAATGTTTTAAAACTGGAGTAAAAGAGTAGAAATTAGAGATCATTTCTTTAAAAAGAACTGGCAGTAAGCTGTGTGTCAGACCACTACCATCATTCTCCATTTCCACTCCCTAAATGAAAGTTTAAAGCAGACCACATTCCAGCCTATAATGTGTCTTCTGGCACTTGAGAGATACAGTGGATTTATGTTTGAATCACACTTGAAAATTTGAAAGAATGACATATGGCTGAAGCAGTCTAGTGCCAACAGAGTAGAGGGCCAAAGTTTGGGAAGTATTATATTTGTACTTCCTTCTACATATATAAAAAATTCATGTATATGACCAAATGGAGACAGAGCACATGTAAGAGTTTGCAGGCTTCCAGCCAGGACTTTTATGAAGAGAATTAATTGGAGGGACTACGGAACCCCAATAAAGAGTCTTTTAAGGACACTATCCTTAGACCTCAGAAAAGCACACAGCAAAGGAGTAACTGAGGACAGTCAGCTGGAAAGTGTATCATCAGTGTCAAAGAAATGCAGATGAGAGATTCCCTAGTGACAGGATGTCTCTAAAGAACCCACAAAGCATCCTATGCCTCCTTCCAAAGTTAGAAATCCTTTATGTTGCTTACAATAATTCATTCAAAGCCTTTATTGTTCCTTCCTTTTCTTCCCTCCCTGCTTTGACTTTGGCAGAGCAGAAGCAGCCTAGTCAGAGGAGGAGAGGAGACATGCAGCATGGGGGAATAGAGAAGCCAACAGTAAGCCCTTTCACTCTGCAGCTTCCAAATCTACATTACCTCTCAGAAGAGGGGAAAAGTCTTAACTTTAAGTGAAGTTAGGAGCTTCAATTATAATGCTGGGATGGCCATATTAATTACTGGACTAAAATAGTTTGGGAGACTATTTAAGAGAGAGCAGATAAGCCTTTCTGAAGTTTCACCACTTCCCAAAATAGCTACACAGAATGAGTTTTAAGGGCATTGTAGGAAAAAGATCAAGCTGCTGTTTAATTGCACCCTACTAGTTCTGCTCTTCAAACATATCAGTTATAGCATAATTAAATATTAAACATCAGTGAGGCAACTGAATGCAATTCTGACAGCCTTTAGCATTAAAAATTTTGCTTATATATTGTACAGGTATAGTGGCTAATATATTCTGTGTTTGCTCTCTTCATTATCAGGTTCACATATTTAATGCAGAAGTCACCTGGAGTCATCTGATACCCTGAGGTCTAAATAATTTTAGATAATATAGCCATGATCTACGTCACATTGCTAGTTAGAGGAGTTATTTGAAAGAGATTTGTTGGATTTCAAAACCCCCACCAGGCTTAGGAAATGTAGCTATGCAAGTAAACATTGTCCAAAAATTTGTCAGACTTGGAAAACCTGAGAGACAAGTAAAGTCCCATTACCAGTCATTATGATGTCTAAAACCTGGAACCTGTACACAAGGCCATCAACCATGGAATCAGTCATAACAACTAAATATCATCAAAGTAATAACAGTCATTGACTTGGAGAGTCGTTATAAAAGCATTCATAAACTAAAAAGCGTATTCAAGAATTTGACAGGGCTTCCCTGGTGGCGCAGTGGTTGAGAGTCCGCCTGCCGATGCAGGGGACACGGGTTCGTGCCCCGATCCCGGAAGATCCCACATGCCGCGGAGCGGCTGGGCCCGCGAGCCATGGCCGCGGAGCCTGTGTGTCCGGAGCCTGTGCTCCGCAACGGGAGAGGCCACAGCAGTGAGAGGCCCGCGTACAGCAAAAAAAAAAAAAAAAAAAAAAAAAAAAAAAGAATTTGACAGACTCACAGATATAGAGAACAAACTAGTGGTTACCAGTGGGGAGAGGGAATGGGAGAGGGGCAAGATAGGGGTACGGGGATTAAGTGGTACAAACTATTATGTATAAAATAAATAAGGGACTTCCCTGGTGGTGCAGTGGTTAAGAATCTGCCTGCCTGTCACGGGTTCCATCCCTGGTCTGGGAAGACCCCACATGCTGCAGAGCAACTAAGCCTGTGCTCCACAATTACTGAGCCTGCACTCTAGAGCCTGTGAGCCACAACTACTGAGCCCACATGCCACAACTACTGAAGCTGGCATGCTCCAGGGCCTGCATGCTGCAACTCCTGAGCCCAAGTGCTGCAACTACTGAAGCCCACATGCCTAGAGCCCATGCTCTGCAACAAGAGAAGCTACCGCAGTGAGAAGCCAGAGCACCACAAGGAAAAGTAGCCCCCACTTGCTGCAACTAGAGAAAGCCCGCGTGCAGCAACAAAGACCCAACACAGCCAAAAATAAAAATTTTTAAATAAATAAATCAATTAATTAATTAAATAAGGTACAAGGATATATTGTACAACACAGGGAATATAGCCAATATTTTATAGTAACTATAAATGCAGTGTAACATTTTAAAAATGGTAAATCACTACGTTGTACACCTGTAACTTTATATAATATTGTGCATCAATTATATTTCCATTTAAAAAAACCTTTTTAAAGAATTTGACAAATTGAGTGTAATTTGTGTTATGATTGTTTACAAACTAAACAAGTATGTTAACAATTTTTTTAAACCTATGACTTATGGGAATCCAAAGTTGTCTGAAAATGTTTAGAGACAGGCTAACTTTCTCATGGTCACCTTTGTCTCCAATTTCCTCTTTCCATTTGCCCTAGCTCTGTCTCACATTTTATTCAGGTAGTGTGAAACAGCCCCTTCCTTGATTATTTATAATTACCTACTTACATAAAGTCGAAAGGAGCCTGAATAATGATTTTTTACCCATTACTTTTACAAAGAATCTGGGGGTCATGGCTGCGGAAGAGTGTGTAGTTAGTTTGCAGCAATTAGCAATGCCAAATTCAACATAAAGTATCTCCATTCCTGGGAAGCTCTTCAGCCATCTCTTTTTCAGGAAATTTCCATGGGTCTTTTAGCCAACTCCCTAGCTTTATACCATTGTCTTCCTCTGCTCATGTTTTCTCTTTCTCATTATCCATTGTAAACAAACTATTTACTTTATTATTCAGTACAATGGGGGCAGCTTCCTCCCATTATTCAGATTTCTGTTGGACTCCCATAGGTGAATTCTGTCATCTTTGTTTTAGAATTTGCCAAATTCGAGAATGCTCTGTCTCTCTGGGAAGTACTCTAATTTTTAAAAGTTGAAGCGCAATGAAAATTTCAGAATGTCAAGAGATTAAGACCAGTGAAAGGAGACTATATATATTTTTGTTCTCTGTCCACTTCAATATCTATAGAATATACAGATATTCTTTGCAGTATTTTCAACACTCTGCCTAAAGAAGGAAGTCCTGGGCCATGGGAATGGCTTTGCTCCTTAGTGATTAGGGACACCCCAAAGGAAGAGAAGGCCTTCCTAGGGTAGAATTCTTGAACTGACAATGTACAACTTTTATAATTTCCTTTTGCCTTGTGAACACAGAGGAACAAGGAATTGCCTAATAACTTCCTGGAGCCATGCATATGAAAAAGAAAAATCAGAATTCCTACATTAAATGATTTGAATTAAATGATAATTAACTATCACTTATTTCTCCAGGGTGTAAGTTTGGAAATGTATCTAAAGACATTTGGTCTGCCTTATAATTTATTAATCTTCTCTCTTTTCAAAAGAACAAAAAATGTTCGTTGATTTACATGGCTATGCCAAGGGGTACAAAACAGGGGATTGTCTGAGCATCTATTATAATACGGTAAGAAAACTATGGCTATGGACAAGCTGCTTGTTTTTGTAAATGAACTTTTAATGGAATGCAGTCAGGTCCATTCATTTACATATTGCCTACTGCTACTTCTGTGCAACAACAGCAGAGTTGAGTAGTTGCGATAGAGATCCTATTGCCAGGCCCTCAAGATAAGAATAAACACTACCTGATTGATTGGCTCAAGATGGCGGAGTAGAAGGACGTGCGTTCACTCCCTCTTGTGAGACCACCGGAATCACAACTAACTCCTGAACAATCATCAACAGGAAGACACTGGAACTCACCAAAAAAGATACCTTGGGCTTCCCTGGTGGTGCAGTGGTTGGGAGTCCACCTGCCAATGCAGTGGACGCAGGTTTGTGCCCCGGTCCGGGAGGATCCCGCATGCCGCGGAGCAGCTGGGCCCGTGAGCCATGGACGCTGAGCCTGCATGTACGGAGCCTGTGCTCCACAATGAGAGAGGCTACAACAGTGAGAGGCCCACGTATCACAAAAAAAAAAAAAAAAAAAAGATACCTCACATCCAAAGACAAAGGAAAAGCCACAGTGAGACAGTAGGAGGGGTGCAAACACAATAAAAGCAAATCTCATAACTGCTGGGTGGGTGACTCACAAACTGGAGAACAATTTTACCACAGAAGTCCACCCACTGGACTGAAGGTTCTGAGCTCCACGTAAGGCTTCCCAACCTGGGGGTCTGGCAATGGGAGAAGTAATTCCCAGAGAATCAGACTTTGAAGGCTAGCAGGATTTGGTTGCAGGACTTCGACAGGACTGGGGGAAACAGAGACTCCACTCTTGGAGGGCACACACAAAGTAGTGTGCACATCAGGACCCAGGGGAAGGAGCAGTGACCCTATAGGAGACTGAACCAGACCTACCTGTTAGTGTGGGAGGATCTCCTGCAGAGCTGGGGGCAACCGAAGGGACAAGGACAGCAGAAGTTCTGGGAAGTACTCCTTTTCATGAGTCCTCCCAGAGTCCACCACTAGCCCCATCAAAGAGCCTGTAGGCACCAGCGATAAGTCTCCACAGGCCGAACAACAAACAGGGAGGGAACTCAGCCCCACCCATCAGCAGACAAGCAGATTAAAGATTTACTGAGCTCTGCCCACCAGAGCAACACCCAGCTCTGCCCAGCACCAGTCCCTCCCATCAAAGCTTGCACAAGCCTCTTAGAAAGCCTCATCCACCAGAGGGCAGACAGCAGAAGCAAGAAGAACTACAAACCTGC
Organism: Mesoplodon densirostris; assembly: GCF_025265405.1. Classification (NCBI taxonomy): domain Eukaryota; kingdom Metazoa; phylum Chordata; class Mammalia; order Artiodactyla; family Ziphiidae; genus Mesoplodon; species Mesoplodon densirostris. The sequence continues at coordinate 92,455,814 of NC_082663.1, forward strand.
AGCCTGTGGAACGAAAACCACATTCACAGAAAGATAGACAAAATGAAAAGGCAGAAGACTATGGACCAGATGAAGGAATAAGATAAAACCACAGAAAAACAACTAAATGAACTGGAGATAGGCAACCTTCCAGAAAAAGAATTCAGAATAATGACAGTGAAGATGATCCAGGACCTTGGAAAAAGAATGGAGGCAAAGATCGAGAAGATGCAAAAAATGTTTAACAAACACCTAGAAGAATTAAAGAACAAACAAACAGAGATGAACAACACAATAACTGAAATTAACAATACACTAGAACGAATCAATAACAGAATAACAGAGGCAGAAGAACGGATAAGTGACCTGGAAAACAGAATGGTGGAATTCACTGCTGTGGAACAGAATAAAGAAAAAAGAATGAAAAGAAAAGAAGACAGCCTAAGAGACCTCTGGGACAAAATTAAATGCAACAACATTCGCATTATAGGGGTCTCAGAAGGAGAAGAGAGGAAAGGACCTGAGAAAATATTTGAAGAGATTATAGTCGAAAGCTTCCCTAACATGGGAAAGGAAACAGCCACCAAAGTCCAGGAAGCACAGAGAGTCCAGGCAGGATAAACCCAAAGAGAAACATGACAAGACACATAGTAATCAAGTTGACAAACATTAAAGACAAAGAAAAATTATTCAAAGCAACAAGGGAAAAATGACTAATAACATACATGGGAACTCCCATAGGGTTAACACCTGATTTCTCAGCAGAAACTCTACAAGCCAGATGGAAGTGGCACTATACATTAAAAGTAATGAAAGGGGAGAACCTACAGCTAAGATTACTCTACCTGGCAAGGATCTCATTCAGATTTGACAGAGAAATCAAAAGCTTTAGAGACAAGCAAACGCTGAGAGAATTCAGCACCACAAAACCAGCTCTACAACAAATGCTAAAGGAACTTCTCTAAGAGGGAAACACAAGAGAAGAAAAGGACCTACAATAACAAAACCAAAACAATTAAGAAAATGGTAATAGGAACATACATATTAATAATTACGTTAAATGTGAATGGATTAAATGTTCCAACCAAAAGACACAGGCTCACTGAATGGATACAAAAACAAGACCCATATATATGCTGTCTACAAGAGACCCACATCAGACGTAGGGACACATACAGACTAAAAGTGAGGGGATAGAAGAAGATATTCCATGAAAATGAAAATCAAAAGAAAGCTGGAGTAGCAATACTTATATCAGATATAATAGACTTTAAAATAAAGAATGTTACAAGAGACAAAGAAGGACACTACATAATGATCAAGGCATCAATCCAAGAAGAAGATATAACAATTATAAATATATATGCACCCAACATAGGAGCACCTCAATACATAAGGCAAATGCTAACAGCTATAAAAGAGGAAATTGACAGTAACACAATAACAGTGGGGGACTTTAACACCTCACTTACACCAATGGACAGATCATCCCAACAGAAAATTAATAAGGAAACACAAACTTTAAATGACACAGTAGACCAGATAGATCAAATTGGTATTTATAGGACATTCCTTCCGAAATCAGCAGATTACACTTTCTTCTCAGTGCACAAGGAAAATTCTCCAGGATAGACCACATCTTGGGTAACAAATCAATCCTGGGTATATTTAAGAAAATTGAAGTCACATCAAGATCTTTTCTGACCACAACACTATGAGATTAGAAATCAATTACAGGGAAAATAAAACATAAAAAACACAAACACATGTAAGTTACATAATATGTTACTAAATAACCAAGAGCTCACTGAAGAATTCAAAGATGAAATCAAATAATATTTGGAGACATATGACAATGAAAACACGAAGTGCCAAAACCTATTGGACACAGCAAATGCAGTTCTAAGAGGGAAGTTTATGGCAATACAATCCTACCTCAAGAAACAAGAAACATCTCAAACACTCTAACCTTATACCTAAAGGAACTAGAGAAAGAAGAACAAACAAAACCCAAAGTTAGTAGAAGGAAAGAAATCATAAAGATCAGAGCAGAAATAAATGAAATAGAAACAAAGAAAACAATAGCAAAGATAAACAAAACTAAAAGCTCGTTCTTTGAGAAGATAAACAAAATTGATAAACCTTTTACCCAGACTCATCAAGAAAAAGAGGGAGAGGACTCAAATCAATAAAATTAGAAATGAAAAAGGAGAAGTTACAATGGACACTGCAGAAATACAAAGCATCATAAGAGACTACTACAAGCAACTCTATGCCAATAAAATGGACATCCTGGAAGAAATGGACAAATCCTTAGAAAGGTATAACCTTCCAAGACTGAACCAGGAGAAAAAAGAAAATATGACCTCACCAATCACAACTAATGAAACTGAAACTGTGATTAAAAATATTCCAGCAAACAAAAGTCCAGGACCAGACATCTTTACAGGTGAATTCTACCAAACATTTAGAGAAGAGGTAACACCCACCCTTCTCAAACTCCTCCACAAAATTGCAGAGGAAGGAACACTCCCAAACTCATTCTACAGGGCCACCATCACCGTGATACCAATACCAGACAAAGATACTACAAAAAAAGAAAATTACAGACCACTATCACTGATGAATATAGATGCAAAAATCCTCAACAAAATACTAGCAAAGTGAATCCAACAGCACACTAAAAGGATCATACATAATGATCAAGTGAGATTTATCCCAGGGATGCAAAGATTCTTCAATATACGCAAATCAATCAATGTGATACACCATATTAACAAATTGAAGAATAAACACCATATGCTCCTCTCAATAGATGCAGAAAAAGCTTCTGACAAAATTCAACCCCATTTATGATCAAAACTCTCCAAACAGTGGGCATAGATGGAACCTACCTCAACATAATAAAGGCCATATATGACAAAGCCACAGCAAACATCATTCTCAATGGTGAAAAACTGAAACAATTTCCTCTAAGTTCGGGAACAAGACAAGGATGCCACTCTCGCCACTATTATTCAACACAGTTTTGGAAGTCGTAGCCACAGCAATCAGAGAGAAAAAGAAATAAAAGAATACAAATTGGAAAAGAAGAAGTAAAACTGTCACTGTTTGCAGGTGACAGGATACTATACATAGAGAATCCTAAAGATGCCACCAGAAAACTACTGGAGCTAGTCAATGAATTTGGTAAAGTTGCATGATACAAAATGTATGCACAGAAATCTCTTTCATTCCTATACACTAACAATGATAACTCAGAAAGAGAAATTAAGGAAACACTCCCATTTACCATTCCAACAAAAAGAATAAAATACCTAGGAATAAACCTACCTAAGGAGGTAAAAGACTTGTACTCAAAAAACTATAAGATACTGATGAAAGAAATCAAAGATGACACAAACAGATGGAGAGATATACCATGTTCTTGGATTGGAAGAATGAATATTGTGAAAATGACTATACTATCCAAAGCAATCTACAGATTCAGTGCAATCTCTATCAAATTACCAATGGCATTTTTTACAGAACTAGAACAAAAAATCTTAAAACTTGCATGGAGACACAAAAGACCCTGAATAGCCAATGCAATCTTGAGGGAAAAAAACAGAGCTGGAGGAACCAGGCTCCCTCACTTCAGACAGCTACAAAGCTACAGTAATCAAGACAATATGGTACTGGCACAAAAACAGAAATATAGATCAATGGAACAGGATAGAAAGCCCAGAGATAAACCCATGCACCTACGGTCAACTAATCTATGACAAAGCAGGCAAGGGTATACAATGGAGAAAAGACAGTCTCTTCAATAAGTGGTGCTGGGAAAACTGCACAGCTACATGTAAAGGAATGAAATTAGAACACTCCCTAACACCATACACAAAAATAAACTCAAAATGGCTTAAAGACCTAAATGTAAGACCAGGCACTATAAAACTCTTAGAGGTAAACATAGGAAGAACACTCTTCAACATAAATCACAGCAAGATCTTTTTTGACCCACCTCCTAGAGTAATTGAAATAAAAACAAAAATAAACAAATGGGACCTAATGAAACTTAAAAGCTTTCCCACAGCAAAGGAAACTATAAACAAGATGAAAAGACAACCCTCAGAATGGGAGAAAGTATTTGCAAACGAATCAACGGACAAAGGATTATTAATTTCCAAAATATATAAACAGCTCATGCAGCTCCATATTAAAAAAAAAAACCCAGTCAAAATCAGGCAGAAGACCTAAATAGACATTTCTCCAGAGACGACATACAGATGGCTAAGAGGCATATGAAATGCTGCTCCACATCACTAATTATTAGAGAAATGCAAATCAAAACTACAATGAGGTATCACCTCACACCAGTTAGAATAGGCATCATCAGAAAATCTACAAACAACAAATGCTGGAGAGGGTGTGGAGAAAAGGGAACCCTCTTGCACTGTTGGTGGGAATATAAGTTGTTACAGCCACTGTGGAGAACAGTATAGAGGTTCCTTCAAAAACTAAAAATAGAATTACCGCATGACCCAGCAGTCCCACTACTGGACCTATACCCAGAGAAAACCATAATTCAAGAAGTCACATGCACCCCAATGTTCATTGCAGCACTATTAACAATAGCCAGGTCGTGGAAGCAACCTAAATGCCCATCAACAGACGAATGGATAAAGAAGATGTGGTACATATATACAATGGAATATTACTCAGCCATAAAAAGGAGTGAAATTGTGTCATTTGTAGAGATGTCGATGGACCTAGAGACTGTCATACAGAGTGAAGTAAGTCAGAAAGAGAAAAACAAATATTGTATATTAACGCATATATGTGGAATCTAGAAAAGTGGTACAGCTGAACCAGTTTGCAAGGCAGAAATAGAGACACAGATATAGAGAACAAACGTGGACTCCAAGAGGGGAAAGCGTGGTAGGGGAGGGGGGTAGGATGAATTGGTAGATTGGGATTTACATATATACATTAATATGTATAAAATAGATAACTAATAAGAACCTGCTGTATAAAAATAAATAAATAAAAATTTAAAAAAAGAATATTTACTATCTGATCCATTAACAATAAGGTTGCCAACTTCTACTATACAATAATCTTCTTTGTTGTATAAATGACTTATGAGGATATTTTTCCCAAAGATAGTTCTTACCCTAAGCTGCCACCAGCTTTTAAAATAAAAATTTTGTTTTGTTTCACATAGATACAGAACATACAAACTTGTATCAAATAGCATTCTCAATTCTCTCTTGGTTGCCCTGCTATTTAAAACATGAGGTAAGGTCCAACAGAGCTGGGAAGTAATAAACAATGTATATAATTGTATAAATAAAATAAGGTACTATATGGCTTATCCATTTTTCAGAGAAATGAGAAGAAAAATATTTAATCAGAGATACTCTCTGTGACAAATCTATGACATGTTAAACATGTCTTAATGTGAGATGACAAAAAATGTCATGCCAGTGAATACTCTTATTAAGATATTTCTCCCAGAGTTAATGCTAGTTTCATTGTCAGGGTTTAAATTGTTAGGACATGTTAAGAATGATCAGGTTTTTTGCAAGGAAATATAATCACATTCGGACCTAATTAGACTTAAAAGCTTTTGCACAGCCAAAGAAACCATCAACAAAATGAAAAGACCAATAAAGTGTCAATATCCAAAATATATATACAGCTCATACAACTCAACATCAAAAAAAACCCAAACAACCCAATTAAAAAATGGGCAGAAGAACTGAATAGACATTTTTCCAAAGAAGATGTACAGATGGCCAACAGGCACATGAAAAGATGCTCAACATCACTCTTCATCAGGAAAATGCAAATTAAAACCACAGTGAGATATCACCTCATACCTGTCAGAATGGCTATCATCAAAAAGAACACAAATAACAAATGTTGGGGAGGATGTGGAAAAAGGGACCCTCATACACTGTTGGTGGTAATGTCAATCAGTGTAGCCACTGTGGAAAACAATATGGTGGTTTCTCAAAAATCTAAAAATAGAACTACCATATCACCCAGCAATTCCAATCCTGGGTATATATCTGAAGAAAATGAAAACACTAATTCAAAAAGATACATGCACACCAATGTTCATAGCAGCATTACTGACAATTGCCAAGATATGGAAACAACCTAAGTGTCCCTCAACACATGAATGGATGAAGAAGATGTGCTATATATATACAATGGAATACTACTCAGCCATAAAAAAGAATGAAAATTTGCCATTTCCAACAGCATGGACGGACTTGGAGGATATTATGCCAAGTGAAATAAGTCAGACAGAGAAAGACAAATACTATATGATATCATTTATATGTGGAATCTAAAAAATAGAACAAACTAGTGAATATAACAAAAAGGAAACAGTCACAGATATAGAGAACAAACTAGAGGTTACCAGCAGGGAGAGGGGAGGGGGCAGGGGCAAGATAGAGTAGGGGATTAAGAGGTACAAACGAGGGGCTTCCCTGGTGGCACAGTGGTTGAGAGTCCGCCTGCCGATTCAGGGGACATAGGTTCGTGCCCCGGTCCGGGAAGACCCCACATGCCATGGAGCGGCTGGGTCCGTGAGCCATGGCCACTGAGTCTGCGCGTCCGGAGCCCGTGCTCCGCAACGGGAGAGGCCACACAGTGAGAGGCCCGCGTACCGCAAAAAAAAAAAAAAAAAAAAAAAAAAAAGAGGTACAAACTATTGGGTATAAAATCAGCTACAAGGATATACTGTACAACAGAGGGAATATAGCCAATATTTTATAATCACTATAAATGAGTATTAAAAATTGTGAATTAATACAATTTTAAATTTTAATTTAAATACAATTTTAATTTTAATACAATTTTAAAAACTGTGAATTGTGAACGTTTTAAAAATTGTGAATCACTATGTTGTATAACTGTAACTTATATAATATTGTATAACTATATCTCAATTTTTAAAAAGTTAAAAAAAAAAAGAATCACATTCAGGCATTCAGGCAGCAGGGTTTCTCTCCCTTCAATGTGCATATGAATCACATAGGGAACATCTCACAATGCAGATTCTGACTCAGTAGTCTGAGGTGGGACTTGCGATTGTGCATCCCTAACCTGCTCACCTCTGGACCACACTTTGAGTTGCCAAGCTCTATTACTTAGTCTTTTCTCTACTTTCCTGTGGTAACCAGTCTCTAAGATGGCTCCCAATCATCCCTACCTGCAGAATCCACCTTCTTGTGTGATCCTCTCTCACATTGTGCCAGGGTGGATCTGTACGAGAGTTTATGCATGGTATGTCACTTCCAAGATTAGTTTATAAAAAACTTCCATCGTAGGTGTATGTTTTCTCTCTTTCTCCCTCTCTCCCTCTTCCTCTCCCTCTCTCTCTCTCATTCCACCCGGGGAAAGCCAACTGCCATGCTATAAGGCAATAGAGTGGAAAGGACCATATACTGAGAAGCTGTGTTATCTGACCAGCAGCTACCGAGGACCCAAGGCCTACTAACAACTACCTGAGTGAATTTAGAACCAGATCCTTCAACTCTGGCTAAACATTGACATCCATGCAGCCCTGTCTGAGAGCTTGACTGCAAATTCATAAGAGACCCTGAGCCAGAACCACCCAGGTAAGCCACTCTCCGATTCCTGACCCTCAGAAACTATGTGAGATAATACATGGTTGTGGTTTTTTCCAGCTGCTAAGTTTTGTGATAATTTGTTATACAGCAATAGGTAACTAATACCTTTAGTTAATGATTTTACAGTATCTTTTTAGAGAGTCTGCACTAATCAAGAAAGGGTAAAATGCAATTATTTATGGCTAATCAAAAAAGAAAAAACTAATACCTTATAACTACAGAGTCTTTTCACATTAATCACCATGCTTTAGTCTCACACTCATTAGAGGTAGAGATGGCAGGCTCATCAGTCCCCCTTTACAGATTTGTAATCTGGTAGATCCAGAGAAGCTTGATGTTTGTCCAATATCATATAGCAAGTCAGACAAACCTGAACTGGACCTCCACCTTTCATATTTCTCCTCCCAGGGTTCTTGTCATTAGAATCCCCTGCCTCTGCTTACCATTTCTATACAACTGTTGGTTGGTGGTCAACTAAATAAGGAAGCTGGGAAACATTTAAGAGTTTAGCTCTAGGTTGTAATACCCAGTATAAGAATGGGAGTTGTAATGAGAGCTACCAGCTGTTACATCACTTGTGTCATTATTATTTTATCAGATACTTTATTGAACCAGATAAACTGTCATATTATGTATAGCCCAGGACCTAACTGGCAGGTCTCCCACCAACTCTTTATGTATCAGTGACTTGATAAATACTGCGTTTAATTCTTTTTTCCACCTTTCTTGAGATATAATTTACATACCACACTGTATAAGTTTAAGGTGTACAGCATAATGATTTGACTTACATATATTGTGAAATGATTACCACAATAAGTTTAGTTAACATCTGTCATCTCATATAGATACAAAAAAATAAAAGAAAAAGAAAAGCCTGTTTTTTCCTTGTGATAAAAACTCATGGATCTACTCTCTTAACTTTCAAGAATACCCTACAGCAGTGTTACCTATAGTCATCATGTTGTACATTACATCCCTAGTACTTGTTTATCTTACAAACTGGAAGGTTGCATTTTTTACCACCTTCATCCAGTTCCCCCCTCCCTCCAATCCCCACCTCTGGTAAACACAAATCTGATCTGTTCTGTGAGTTTGGGGCTTTTTAAAGATTCCACCTACAAGCGATTTCACAGGGTGTTTAATTTTATTGCATGTTAATAAAAGCACTTAGGAGTGAGGTGGGGTTATGTCTCCACAGTTTCTTCAGTGTTTTGAAAAGATCACTTAGGGTTTACAAAATTTTGAGTTTGGAGATCATGTAGAAGAAATTAATATGCAGTTGAAAAAGCTTATAAACAACCAAGATGTCCTGGCTTCCACATTCAGGAATACACCTAATCTACTGGAGGATGAGTTAGTATTTAGTTATCTGGGATCTATGTTGATTTGTGATTCACTAAAATATTTCTGCATGACATTAGTTTTAGTCGTGTCTTTAGATGTTTGGGGGAAAATAAGCATGAAACTTATCATGATATTAAGGCATTTTATGATTTGGGAAAAATATTTAGGACAAAATTATTCTTCTTGAGCTAAGAAAGTACTAAAATAGTCATCTTGAAACAAATATTCTTTTTTTGTTTTGTTTTGTTTTGTTTTGTGGGTTTTCACTATTTATTTATGACAAATGCTCCACATCTGTGATCCTCTCCAGTCAGAAGTTCTTTGAGATGATGCCGTCGGTCTTGGCTAGTCGGAGAATGGAATCATCTGACTCACCCATCCTGTGAATGGCCCCGTCAATAGCATAGGTTTTAAACTCCCCGTTGAACGTGCCTGTCACCGTGTCAGCCTTGGCCACGTTCATCTGGATGGCGCGTGGTCCTTGGCAGTGATGATGCAGTAGCTGGACGAGCATTTCCGCGGCATGCACAGGTCCATGAACTCGCTGGCGTCGTTCCGCATGTTGAGGGTGCGTCTGGTGGCACCATGATGAGTACTCGTGCAGAAAGGCAAAACAACTATTCTTAAAGCAATTTACACTACATTTTCCAATTCCCTTAGTGTTGAAATCACCAGAAACTAGAGAGCCTGGCTAGGGTGGTAACATCACCACCCACTAGCTATGTGATACTTGGTTAAAGTCGCTGAACTTCAGTCTCTTTACTAAAATATGGGCTCAATTCGATGTTACAGTATTTTAAAGAGACTTAAATAACTTAATATCTGTAAATTACATAGTATAGTGCCTATGACATAATAACTTTCACCAAATGCTGAGAATCTGTTATTTACTAAGTAATAGTTTTGTAAATGGTAACAATCAGGCAATGGGACCTTGTTTCTCCTGCTTGTTATGAACTTCAGGAGAAGAAAGCTAGGAAAATTATGGTGAGTGAGAAGGAACAGAGGCTAGAAAAGTAAAAGATAAAATCAGTTCTATTTGTTAATTTTCATTCACATCATCTAGGAATAGATCATATCAAACTTTGGGAGGAAATTGTACATATTTATGAAGTACATATCAAGCATTTGAAATATTCCTTTAGTCCACTAAATATATTTTCCAAAACATTCATCTGGCATTTAGCCTGTACACTTCTGAGACCTAGTTACCTTATTTCTTCATTTAAATTGTAATATACACAACCCTCTTTTCCTAGGTGACACTTTGAAATATGAAATGCAATTCCCAGTTCTGCAGTAGGTTTGCATTCCTGTTAGAATTGCTAGGCCTTCCATTCATTTAGATCAGATGAAGTGTGTCATCTTCAGTAAAGCTTTACCCAAGTTCTTTGGGCAAAGGCAGCTTTTTCCCTTGAGCTTCTCCAGAAAACAATCTGCAACTGTTCCTGTTGTTTTCTAAACATTTATTTACATACTTCTTTCCTCCACTAGATGGCAATCACATCAGAAATATGAAGTTTAAATTTTTATTTCATCTTTTGCTGAGAGGGGGTACATAAATATTAACTGAGTGAGTGATGAAGGGAAAGAATTTGATTCTTTACTGTGGAGTGGAATACATGGAAATATATAGTCTTCTGAGATCTGTGTTTATATATTAATTAGATATTGATATAAATACATGGTATTTAGAAAGAACAATGATCTTACCCTCACGCTAGACTCTTGTGTTTACTTACAGTGGTATGATAAAGACGGCTAAATAAAAGATAATGAAGAACTTTAAAAAATCAACTCTTCAAAAGAATGTTTAGCAGTTCTGAGATCAAAGGTCAGCTACTAGTATCTTGTTTCTTATTATCCAAAAGCAGGTAGTAATTCCCCAGGTGCACACAACATGGTGCCTGTAGACCACCTGTGAAATAAACATACTCTGGCTGTCAAGAAATGTTTGGTTGTTGTTGTGGGGTTTGCCTCACTGAGTGAAAGATTTAAAATTAAACATCAGTTTAGATGGGGGGAAAAAAAGGTGGCTAAGATTTTTGACAGTTTTTCCTTCTGCTCCCAAAGTGGCTTCCCAGCAGCAACTTTGGCAATTGCTCTTGGCAGTAGTTCCTGACACAGGCTCCCAGCACCTGCTCCCATCTGTAAGGGCTCTTCTCTGAAGTGACTTCCACTGGCAGGGAGTTCCATTATCAAAACTCTAGGGCAGTAGCAGCCTATCCTATCTTTGGGGGCACTAGCCTCCCTCGTCCTTCTTTTGGTACCTGGTCCCTGCTCTCTTAGCACCATTTCTAGGGCAGCTCACAGCAGGACCCACAGAGTCCTCTGGACATTTACAGAATGAAACTGCTCTTTTTGAGGAACAAGTTCAAAAGTATGAAGATAAAAATCCTAAATTATAGACCATAGTGCTATATTCTCTGTAATTGTCTATGGTCCACTCAACACTTTCTGAGGTTTGGGATCCCCCTTTGGAGTTGTAACTGCTTGAGGACATTACGTTAACCCTTAGTGGCTGGTGGAACACAAGCTTAGTGAAGATTTTGCTGTTTTATCTTATCTTACCTTACCTCACAGCACACATTTCCCTCGTCTTCTGGTGTTTTTTGGAGGGTGTTTCCCTCACCTAGTTTCAGTGCATGTGGTTGAGGTGGAGATAGATAATACCCACTATCTCCTTTGTTCAAGGGATTATACTATGTTCTGTGTTGCACAGATTCTGTTGATCCAAACAACAAAATTCCAGGAATTTTATTTATACATGTATCTATGTATTAGGAAAGATAAATTATTTTTCTGATGGCCTTGTTAAAGATGAAAGGATTATGTAATATTCAGCTACTATTGGCAACTATGGGGAGATGGCCTACATGTGAAAGTGAGTGAATGCGTGTGTGTGTGTGAGAGAGAGAGAGAGAGAGAGAGAGAGAGAGAAAATCCTGAAAATAATATTTGAATGCCTGAACTTAACCTGTCTGACCAGCTCTACTCATGGGTTTCTCTATTATGTGAGTCAATAAATTACTCTATTCTTATTATTTGCATAAGGTAGTTTGAATTAAGTTTCTAAAACTGGTAACTAAAATGGCTCAACTAATTGATCCAGAAACTAAGGTATTGATGAAAGCTGCAAATTCCAATTGTTCATCTTTTCCTAGACAGCAGCCATATAACCAAGTAACCAGAATGCCTAGGACAATTTTACTTCAAATGTTTCCTCCTATTTTCCCTATCAATATATTTTTGCATTTCATACTTTATCATTTTTCCATTTCATACTTTATCATTATGCCCATAGGGCATAAGGACACCAATGAAAACCAAGTTTCCCCAAAGTTATCTTGGACCTTCCAGTATTCTTTTATAAATCTTATATTACAAAAGGAGTTAATAATAGCTGCTCCTCCCCAAAGAATTGTTCTGAAAATTAGTTCACATTTGTAAAAATAAAAAGGTATATATATCAAATAATAGTGAATCAGTTTACATAGCATATAAAATAGAAAGGGTGTACAAATGTGTGATATCAATACTATTTTTTTCTATGAAAAACTTTGCAGTGATTGTGAGATGCTTGTGGATGACCAGGTCTCCCCTAGTACAGCATAAGCCTTGGAAAGAGCATCTGTGTCCAGAGAGCATTTAGCAAATTTTCCAATGCATGTGAAATGCTCTTTGTTGGCTGCTTGATCTGGATATGGTCCTCAGGAAAGTTCTAGCTGAGAACATTTTAAGAAAATCAGGTGGTCCCTACATGGAAGGAAAAATGAAAGATATTCATCCAGATAATTCAACCCCCTCAAAGAGTATAAGAACATTTCCAGAGAAATGAGGTATATTGTAGGAACAGTAATTAATTGCTTTGTATTTTTGTTTCATATTACATGTGCAAATGTACTATTACTTATGTGATATGGTTGGAATTACATAATAAAGCCCCTATTTTCTTATTGTCTAGGATGTAAGGGTTCAGAAAAGGCCCAGTGGAAAATAAGGGTTCAGAAAAGGCCCATTTATTATTCATGTATGAGTTGGGGTGCCAAGAAACAAGCTTTGGTCTTTCCTGAGTACTCTTTCTAGATCTAGTCATCACTCTTAGAAGAAAGACTGTGAGAAGGACAAGAACTTAGAGACCATCCATTTCAGCCTCTAATTTTTCTATTTATTTTTCAAAATAAATCAAGCCTCAGAGATCTTCAATGATGCACTGATGTTCGTTTGATGCCATAATCCATTGCCCTATTTTCCATCACTCTGTTCCAAATGCTGTTACACTGAGGGTACTAGGCCTGATTTGAGCATACATAGACAAGGTTTTGGTTTTAATAATCACATACTTAACTTATTGTATATTTAAAAACTATAGCTGACAATAAAAGTTGTGATTTCAGAAGTATTAGTACTTAGAACAAGGATAAGTTAAAAAAATCATAGAGAGAGTTGGTTTAAGGTAGGATTAAAGAAAACTAAAACATTACATGTCACAGACATGTGGTTATGACCCCAGATTATGAATGTAACAATTCATGACATGTAATGTGATAAAATAGATATGTATGTATATTATGTTATAGGAAAAATTCTTACAAAGATGTAAACATGAAATAATCTTGTTATATTTTGAACAATTGACTGTATTAAAGATAATAAAACTGCATGGAAATGTAAAACAGAAAATGTGTATCAATTTAAGTTATTTATTTTAAAAAGTTTCTAATATTGAAGCTCAATTTTTCAAGAATTTCATTTTCTTAAAAATTCTTTAAGTAAAATAAAATTTTTAAAAAACTTCTTAGTTCTCATTTTTCTACCATGTCTTGGCAAAAATAAATAAGTTATGTGGATAATTGAGAGAAATTAAACTTATTAATTAGTGATGTTTTTCCAACTATTAATTTGTTCATTTAATAAGTAATTATTGAGGGATCCCTATATATTGGGCACTATTCTAGGCATTGGGGACACAGCAGTGAGTAAAAAGTAAAAATATTTGCTTTTATCAAGTTTACATTAAAGTAGATGAAGAAGGCAATAAAGAATGGCTATATAATATGTTAAAAAGTGATAAGTACTATCATGAAATGCAAAGCAGGGTAAAGTGATAGAGATTGACCAGAGGGGACTTCTGTGTGAAGGAAATCATCTCTGAAGAGATATATGAACAGAGACAAGGATGAAGTAAGAGAGTGAGCCTTATGAATATCTTTGAAAAGAATTCTGAGCAGAAGGAAAGGCAAATGCTCAGAAGAGCCACCTCATTTACTGGGGTAGGAGTAGTATTCAGAACCAGACACATTATCAGAAAATACCTGAGAGAACCATAGGCTTATACCTCTGACAGACCTGTATGTTCTGGGCTCTACTCAACCAGTAGATAAAGGCTAACACAAAGTTCTAAGCATCCTGGCATAGTGATGAAGAAGTAATCAAGCTCAGAGCCAAGCTGCAAAGAATGAGAGAGTAGTATTTATTTTCATCATACTGGCTCCAGTAAAGAAATCTCTGTCAGGTCACTGACTGACAACTGAAATAATGAACAGACTCTAGTGTCCATAAATGACAAGAAATATAGTCTTTGCACAAGTAGTTTGGAAGTGTCACCAAACAATTGGATGGCTGCAGCCTTCAATGATTAACAACAGAAAATCCTAGGGAAAAGAGAGAATTTGATTTCCAGCATTATCACATGCAAATATTCAAAATGCCTAATTTTGAACAACAACAACAAAAAACCTCACAAGTCATACAAAGAAACAGTGAAGTATGGCCCATTCAAAGGAAAACAATAAGTTGACAGATCTGGCCCTGAGGAAGCCCAAACATTAGACTTACTAGACAAAGACTTAAGTCAACTGTGGTAAGCATACTCAAAATGCTGAAGGAAATCATGGACAAAGAACTAAAGGAAATCTTAAAAGTGATATATGAGCAAAATAAGAATATCAATAAAGAGAAAGAAATTTTACAAAAGGAGCCAAATAGAGACTGGAGATAAAAAGTACAATAGCTAAAATAAAATAAAAATATTTCAGAGGTATCCAACAGCAGGTTTGAGCAGGTACAAAGGCTCTGTGAACTTGAAAATAAGACAACTGAAATTATCCAGTCTTAGGACCAGGAAGAAAAAAAAAAAATGAAGAAAAGGGAACAGGATATGAGGGACTTGCAGGACACCATTAAGCAAATCAACATATGATTTATGGAAGCACTAGAAGCAAGAGAGAAAGAAAAGGGGAAAAGTATATATTTGAAGAAATAATGGCTGAAAATGTCCCAAATTTGAGGAAACATATGAATCTACACATACAAAAAATCTCAGCAAACTCCAAGCAGGATAACTGCAGAGATCAACACTATGACATATTAAAATCAAATGAAAGACAAAGACAAACAGAAATGTTGAAAGCAGCAAGTGACTGGTCATGTATAAGGGATTCTCAATGAGATTAACAGTGAATTTCTCATCAGAAGCCATGGAGGCTAACAGGCAGTGAGATGACATATTTAAAATTCTTAAAAAAAAAAAAAAAAGCTGTCAAGCAAGAATCTATATCAGGCAAAACTATCCTTCAAAAATGGCAGAGAAATTAAGACATCCTCAGATTTTAAAAACTGAGAGTTCATACAAACACATGGAGGCTAAACAATACACTACTCAATAACGAAGTGATCACTGAAGAAATCAAAGAGGAAATTAAAAAATACCTAGAAACAAATGACAATGGAGACACGACGACCCAAAACCTATGGGACGCAGCAAAAGCAGTTCTAAGGGGGAAGTTTATAGCAATACAATCCCACCTTAAGAAACAGGAAACATCTCGAGTAAACAACCTGACCCTGCACCTAAAGCAATTAGAGAAAGAAGAACAAAAAACCCCCAAAGTTAGCAGAAGGAAAGAAATCATAAAGATCAGATCAGAAATAAATGAAAAAGAAATGAAGGAAACGATAGCAAAGATCAATCAAACTAAAAGCAGGTTCTTTGAGAAGATAAACAAAATTGACAAACCATTAGCCAGACTCATCAAGAAAAGAAGGGAGAAGACTCAAATCAATAGAATTAGAAATGAAAAAGAAGAAGTAACAACTGACACTGCACAAATACAAAAGATCATGAGAGATTACTATAAGCAACTCTATGCCAATAAAATGGACAACCTGGAAGAAATGGACAAATTCTTAGAAATGCACAACCTGCCAAGACTGACTCAGGAAGAAATAGAAAATATGAATAGACCAATCGCAAGCACTGAAATTGAAACTGTGATTAAAAATCTTCCATCAAACAAAAGCCCAGGACCAGATGGCTTCACAGGCGAATTCTATCAAACATTTAGAGAAGAGCTAACACCCATCCTTCTCAAACTCTTCCAAACAATATCAGAGGAAGGAACACTCCCAAACTCATTCTATGAGGCCACCATCACCCTGATACCAAAACCAGGCAAGGATGTCACAAAGAAAGAAAACTACAGGCCAATATCACTGATGAACATAGATGCAAAAATCCTCAACAAAATACTAGCAAACAGAATCCAACAGCACATTAAAAGGATCATACACCATGATCAAGTGGGGTTTATTCCAGGAATGCAAGGATTCTTCAATATATGCAAATCAATCAATGTGATACACCATATTAACAAGCTGAAGGAGAAAAACCATATGATCATCTCAATAGATGTAGAGAAAGCTTTCGACAAAATTCAACACCCATTTATGATAAAAACCCTGCAGAAAGTAGGCATAGAGGGAACTTTCCTCAACATAATAAAGGCCATATATGACAAACCCACAGCCAACATTGTCCTCAATGGTGAAAAACTGAAACCATTTCCACTAAGATCAGGAACAAGACAAGGCTGCCCACTCTCACCACTCTTATTCAACATAGTACTGGAAGTTCTAGCCACAGCAATCAGAGAAGAAAAGGAAATAAAAGGAATCCAAATTGGAAAAGAAGAAGTAAAGCTGTCACTGTTTGAAGATGACATGATACTATACATAGAGAATCCTAAAGATGCTACCGAAAAACTACTAGAGCTAATCAATGCATTTGGTAAAGTAGCAGGATACAAAATTAATGTACAGAAATCTCTGGCATTCCTGTACACTAATGATGAAAAATCTGAAAATGAAATCAAGAAAACACTCCCATTTACCATTGCAACAAAAAGAATAAAATATCTAGGAATAAACCTACCTAAGGAGACAAAAGACCTGTATGCAGAAAATTATAAGACACTGATGAAAGAAATTAAACATGATAGAAATAGATGGAGAGATATACCATGCTCCTGGATTGGAAGAATCAATATTGTGAAAATGACTCTACTACCCAAAGCAATCTACAGATTCAATGCAATCCCTATCAAACTACCACTGGCATTTTTCACAGAACTAGAACAAAAAATTTCAAAATTTGTTTGGAAAAACAAAAGACCCCGAATAGCCAAAGCAATCTTGAGAACGAAAAACGGAGCTGGAGGAATCAGGCTCCCTGACTTCAGACTATACTACAAAGCTACAGTAATTAAGACAGTGTGGTACTGGCATAAAAACAGAAAGATAGATCAGTGGATCAGGATAGAAAGCCCAGAGATAAACCCACGCACATATGGCCAACTTATCTTTGATAAAGGAGGCAGGAATGTACAGTGGAGAAAGGACAGCCTCTTCAATAAGTGGTGCTGGGAAAACTGGACAGGGACGTGTAAAAGTTTGAGATTAGATCATTCCCTAACACCATACACAAAAATAAGCTCAAAATGGATGAAAGACTGAAGTGTAAGGCCAGAAACTATCAAACTCTTAGAGGAAAACATAGGTAGAACACTCTATGACATAAATCACAGCAAGATCCTTTTGGACCCACCTCCTAGAGAAATGGAAATAAAAACAAAGATAAACAAATGGGACCTAATGAAACTTCAAAGCTTTTGCACAGCAAAGGAAACCATAAACAAGACCAAAAGACAACCCTCAGAATGGGAGAAAATATTTGCAAATGAAGCAACTGACAAAGGATTAATCTCCAAAATTTATAAACAGCTCATGCAGCTCAATAGCAAAAAAACAAACAACCCAATCCAAAAATGGGCAGAAGACTTAAATAGGCATTTCTCCAAAGAAGATATACAGACTGCCAACAACCACATGAAAGAATGCTCAACATCATTAATCATTAGAGAAATGCAAATCAAAACTACAATGAGATATCATCTCACACCAGTCAGAATGGCCATCATCAAGATATCTAGAAACAATAAATGCTGGAGAGGGTGTGGAGAAAAGGGAACACTCTTGCACTGCTGGTGGGAATGTGAATTGGTACAGCCACTGTGGAGAACAGTATGGAGGTTCCTTAAAAAACTAAAAATAGAACTACCATATGACCCAGCAATCCCACTACTAGGCATATACCCTGAGAAAACCATAATTCAAAAAGAGACATGTACCAAAATGTTCATTGCAGCTCTATTCACAATAGCCCGGAGCTGGAAACAACCTAAGTGTCCATCATCGGATGAATGGATAAAGAAGATGTGGCACATATATAGAATGAAATATTACTCAGCCATAAAAAGAAACGAAACTGAGCTATTTGTAATGAGGTGGATAGACCTAGAGTCTGTCATACAGAGTGAAGTAAGTCAGAAAGAGAAAGACAAATACCGTATGCTAACACATATATACGGAATTAAAAAAAAAATGTCATGAAGAACCTGGGGTTAAAACGGGAATAAAGACACAGACCTACTTGAGAATGGACTTGAGGATATGGGGAGGGGGAAGTGTAAGCTGTGACAAAGCGAGAGAGAGGCATGGACATATATACACTACCAAACGTAAGGTAGATAGATAGTGGGAAGCAGCCGCAGAGCACAGGGAGATCAGCTCGGTGCTTTGTGACCGCCTGGAGGGGTGGGATGGGGAGGGTGGGAGGGAGGGAGATGCATGAGGGAAGGGATGTGGGAACAGATGTATATGTATGACTGATTCACTTTGTTATAAAGCAGAAACTAATAAAAAAATAAAATAAATAAAATAAATAAAATTGAAATAAGAATTAAAAAAAAAACAACTGAGAGTTCTTTGCTTGTAGACCAGACTTACAAGAAATGCTAAAGGAAGTTTTCAGTATGAAATGAAAGAACACTAGACAATAACTGAAAGCCATATGAGGAAATAAAGAACATTGGCAAAGGTGACTACATAGATAAATTTAAAAGCCAGTACTACTATATATTTTTTGGTTTGTAACGCCTTTTAAAATTTTCTACATGATTTAAAAGACAAATGCATAAATTAGTAATTGTGAACCTATGTTAATGGCAACAAGGTGTAAAGATATAATTTGTGACAAAATTTAAACAGGGTGGGAGAAGGAGCTGTCTCAGTCCCTGGTTCTCTCCTGAAAACCAGTCAGCCTACAGTTTATCCTGTATTTTGTTTTTTTTGTTGTTGTTGTTTTTTGCGGTATGCGGGCCTCTCACTGTTGTGGCCTCTCCTGTTGCGGAGCACAGGCTCTGGACGCACAGGCTCAGCGGCCATGGCTCACGGGCCCAGCCGCTCCACGGCATGTGGGATCTTCCCAGACCGGGGCACGAACCTGTGTCCCCTGCATCCGCAGGCGGACTCTCAACCACTGCGCCACCAGGGAAGCCCTATCCTGTATTTTGAATCTCCTCTCCATTGCCTTTCATCACATCTTTCACTGCTCTTCCTTTAGGTTTGAACCTCTCCATGCTCTGTCGCAAATGAAGTCAGTTTCTTAGGGAAAATGTTAGGAGTTGTCTATTTTATGAGCTGCTTCTCCACTCAGGGACATTTCTGAGCCAAGGATCTGGAGCTTGGGGGTGGGGACAATGTCAAGCTTCTCTCTCAATGACACTCTCACTATAGGAGCTAAGTGCTTGGTGTTGGTGGGGGAAGTAGCCTGTCATTTTGGCTTGCCTCTCCTGGTATGTAACCATGACTTCACTAGTTGAAAGGAGAATCAGATCCCCAGTATTCTCAGGATTCTGTGTCAATGAGAGAGCCCCCATCCTGCAAGTCAAGGCTGGGTAAAACTATACTCAACAGGGACTTATCCTCAGCAACAGGTTGTTGTTTTTGAAAGACAAGTTATTATTTAAATAAAGTATAATATTATATTGTGGAGTTCATATATGAGAAGGTAAAAAAATGAAAACAGAATACAAAGTGGGGGAGTTTAATGAAATTTTTCTAAGATAAGTGTTTTTTTTTAAAGTATCGTAATATCAAGTCTTAGCAGACTGCGATAAGATAATAATGGATACTGGAAATCATAGAGCAATTATTTTTTTAACATCTTTATTGGAGTATAATTGCCTTACAATGGTGTGTTAGTTTCTGCTTTATAAAAAAGTGAATCAGCTATACATATACCTATATCCCCATATCTCCTTCCTCTTGCGTCTCCCTCCACCCTCCCTATCCCACCCCTCTAGGTAGTCACAAAGCACTGAGCTGATCTCCCTGTTCCATGTGACTAATTCCCACTAACCATCCATTCTACACTTGGTAGTGTATATATGTCCATGCCACTCTCACCTCATCCAAGCTCACCCTTTCCCCTCCCTGTATGCTAAAGTCCACTCTCCACATCTGCGTCTTTATTCCTATCCTGCCCCTAGATTCTTCAGAAACTATTTCTTTTTTTTAGATTCCATATAAATGTGTTAAGCATATGGTATTTGTTTTTCTCTTTCTGACTTACTTCACTCTGTATGGCAGACTCTAGGTCCATCCACCTCACTACAAATAACTCAATTTCGTTTCTTTTTATGGCTGAGTGATATTCCATTGTATATATGTGCCACATCTTCTTTAACCATTCATCTGTCGATGGACACTTAGGTTGCTTCCATGTCCTGGCTATTGTAAATAGAACTGCAGTGAACATTGTGGTACATGACTCATTTTGAATTGTGGTTTTCTCAGGGTATATGCCCAGTAGTGGGATTGCTGGGTCGTATGGTAGTTCTATTTTTAGTTTTTTAAGGAACCTCCATACTGTTCTCCATAGTGGCTGTATCAGTTTACATTACAACCAACAGTGCAAGAGGGTTCCCTTTTCTCCACACCCTCTCTAGCATTTACTGTTTGCAGATTTTTTGATGCTGGCCATTCTGACTGGTGTGCGGTGATACCTCATTGTAGTTTTGATTTGCATTTCTCTAATAATTAGTGATGTGGAACAGCGTTTCATGTGCCTCTTAGCCATCTGTATGTCTTCTTTGGAGAAATGTCTATTTAGGTCTTCTGCCCATTTTTTGATTGTTTTTTTTTTAATATGGAGCTGCATGAGCTGTTTACATATTTTGGAGATTAATCCTTTGTCCATTGACTTGTTTGCAAATATTTTCTCCTCTTCTAAGGGTTGTCTTTTTGTCTTGTTTATAGTTTCCTTTGCTGTGCAAAAGCTTTTAAGTTTCATTAGGTCCCATTTGTTTATTTTTGTTTTTATTTTCATTACTCTAGGATGTGGGTCAAAAAAGATCTTGCTGTGATTTATGTCAGAGTGTTCTTCCTATGTTTACCTCTAAGAGTTTTATAGTGCCTGGTCTTACATTTAGGTCTTTAAGCCATTTTGAGTTTATTTTTGTGTGTGGTGTTGGGGAGTGTTCTAATTTCATTCTTTTACATGTAGCTGTCCAGTTTTCCCAGCACCACTTATTGAAGAGGCTGTCTTTTCTCCATTGTATATCCTTGCCTCCTTTGTCATAGATTAGTTGACCATAGGTGCATGGGTTTATCTCTGGGCTTTCTATCCTGTTCCATTGATCTATATTTCTGTTTTGTGCCAGTACCATATTGTCTTGATTACTGTAGCTTTGTGGTATAGTCTGAAGTCATGGAGTCTGATTCCTCCAGCTCCGTTTTTCTTTCACAAGATTGCTTTGCTATTTGGGGTCTTTTGTGTCTCTATAAATATTTTAACATTTTTTGCTCTACCTCTGTAAAAAAAAAAATGTCATTGGTAATTTGATAGGGATTGCACTGAATCTGTAGATTGCTTTGGGTAGTATAGTCATTTTCACAATATTGATTCTTCCAATCCAAGAACATGGTATATCTCTCCATCTGTTTGTGTCATCTTTGATTTCTTTCATCAGTGTCTTATAGATTTCTGAGTACAGGGTTTTACCTCCTTAGGTAGCTTTACTCCTAGGTATTTTATTCTTTTTATTTCAGTGGTAAATGGGAGTGTTTCTTTAATTTATCTTTCAGATTTTTCATTGCTAGTGTATAGGAATGAAAGAGATTTCTGTGCATTCATTTTGTATCCTGCAACTTTACCAAATTCATAGATTAGCTCTACTAGTTTTCCGGTGGCATCTTTAGGATTCTTATGTATAGTATCATGTCATCTGCAAACAGTGACAGTTTTATTTCTTCTTTTCCAATTTTATTAATTTTATTTCTTTTTCTTCTCTGATTGCCACAGCTAGGACTTACAAAACTATGTTGAATAATAGTGGTGAGAGTGGACATCCTTGTCTTATTCTTGATCTTAGAGAAAATGCTTTCAGGTTTTCATAATTGGGAATGATGTTGGTTGTGGGTTTGTCGTATATGACCTTTATTATGTTGAGGTAGGTTCCCTCTATGCCCACTTTCTGGAGAGTTTTTACCATAAATGGGTGTTGAATATTGTCAAAAGCTTTTTCTGCATCTATTGAGATGAGCATATGGTTTTTACTCTTCAGTTTGTTAATACGGTGTATCACATTGATTGATTTGCATATATTGAAGAATCCTTGCATCCCTGGGATAAATCCCACTTGATCGTGGTGTATGATCCTTTTAATGTGTTGTTGGATTCTGTTTGCTAGTATTTTGTTGAGGAGTTTTGCATCTATGTTCATCAGTGATATTGGTCTGTAAGTTTCTTTTTTTCCTGGTATCTTTGTCTGGTTTTGGTATCAGGGTGATGGTCGCCTTGTAGAATTAGTTTGGGAGTGTTCCTTCCTCTGCCGTTTTCTGGAAGAGTTTGAGAAGGATGGGTGTTAGCTGTTCTCTAAATATTTCATAGGATTCACCTGTGAAGCCATCTGTTCCTGGACTTTTGTTTGTTGGAAGATTTTTAATCACAGTTTCAATTTCATTACTTGTAATTGGTCTGTTCATATTCTCTATTTCTTCCTGGTTCAGTCTTGGGAGTTTATACCTTTCTAAGAATTTGTCCGTTTCTTCCAGGTTGTCCATTTTATTGGCATAGAGTTGCTTGTAGTAGTCTCTTAGGATGCTTTGTATTCCTGCAGTGTCCACTGTAACTTCTCCTTTTTCATTTCTTATTTTATTGATTTGAGTCCTCTCCCTCTTTTTCTTGATGAGTCTGGCTAAAGGTTTATCAATTTTGTTTATATTCTCAAAGAACCAGCTTTTAGTGTTATTGATCTTTGCTATTGTTTTCTTTGTTTCTATTTCGTTTATTTCTGCTCTGATCTTTATGATTTCTTTCCTTCTACTAACTTTGGGTTTTATTTGTTCTTCTTTCTCTAGTTCGTTTAGGTGTAATATTAGATTGTTTATTTGAGATGTTTCTTGTTTCCTTAGGGAGAATTATATTGCTATAAACTTCCCTCTTAAAAGTGCATTTGCTGTGTCCCATAGGTTTTGGATCATCGTGTTTCCATTGTCATATGTCTCTAGATATTTTCTGATTTCCTCTTTGATTTCTTCAGTGATCTCTTGATTATTTAGTACCATATTCTTTAGTCTCCATGTGTTTGTGTTTTTAACATTTTTTCCCTGTAATCGATTTTTAAACTCATAGTGTTGTCAGAAAAGATGTTTGATATGATTTCAATTTTCATAAATGTACCAAGGCTTGATTTGTGACCCAAGATGTGATATCTCCTGGAGAATGGTCCTTGTGCACTTGAGAAGAAAGTGTAATCTGCTGTTTTTGGATGGAATGTCCTATAAATATCAATTCAATCTATATGGTCTATTGTGTCATTTAAAGCTTTGTTTCTTTATTAATTGTATGTCTGGATGATCTGTCCATTGGTGTAAGTGAGGTGTTAAAGTCCCCCACTATTATTGTGTTACTGTCGATTTCCTCTTTTATAGCTGTTAGCATTTGCCTTATGTATTGAGGTGCTCCTATGTTGGGTGCATATATATTTATAATTGTTATATCTTCTTCTTGGATTGATGCCTTGATCATTATGTAGTGTCCTTACTTGTCTCTTGTAACATTCTTCATTTTAAAGTCTATTTTATCTGATATGAGTATTGCTACTCCAGCTTTCTTTTTTTTTTTTTTTCTTTTGTGATATGCAGGCCTCTCACTGTTGTGGCCTCTCCCATTGTGGAGCACAGGCTCCGGACGCACAAGCTCAGCGGCCATGGCTCATGGGCCTAGCCGCTCCGCGGCATGTGGGATCTTCCCGGACCGGGGCATGAACCCGTGTCCCCTGCATCGGCAGGCGGACTCTCAACCACTTGTGCCACCAGGGAAGCCCCCAGCTTTCTTTTGATTTCCATTTGCATCCGCTCACTTTTAGTCTATATGTGTCCCTACGTCTGACGTGGGTCTCTTGTAGACAGTATATATATGGGTCTTGTTTTTGTATCCATTCAGCGAGCCTGTGTCTTTTGGTTGGAGCATTTAATCAATTCACATTTAAGGTAATTATCAATATATATGTTCCTATTACCATTTTCTTAATTGTTTTGGGTTTGTTTTTGTGGGTCCTTTTCTTCTCTTGTGTTTCCCACTTAGAGAAGTTCCTTTAGCATTTCTTGTAGAGCTGGCTTGGTGGTGCTGAATTCTTTTAGCTTTTGCTTGTCTGTAAAGCTTTTGATTTCTCTGTCGAATCTGAACGAGATCCTTGCTGGATAGAGTAATCTTGGTTGTAGGTTCTTCCCTTTCATCACTTTAAATATATGGTGCCACTCCCTTCTGGCTTGTAGAGTTTCTGCTGAGAAATCAGCTGTTAACCTTATGGGACTTCCCTTGTATGTTATTTGTCATTTTTCCTTTGTTGCTTTTAATAATTTTTCTTTGTCTTTAATTTTTTGTCAGTTTGATTACTATGTTTCTCAGCATGTTTCTACTTAGGGTTTTCCTGCCTGGGACTCTCTGTGTTTCCTGGGCTTGGGTGGCTATTTCCCTTCCCATGTTAGGGAAGTTTTCGACTATAATCTCTTCAAATATTTTCTCAGGTCCTTTCTCTCTCTCTTCTCCTTCTGGGATTTCTGTAATGCGAATGTTGGTGCATTTAATGTTGTCCCAGAGGTCTCTTAGGCTGTCTTCATTTCTTTTCATTCTTTTTTCTTTATTCTGTTCAGTGGCAGTGAATTCCACCATTCTGTCTTCCAGGTCACTTATCCATTCTTCTGCCTCACTTATTCTGCTATTGATTCCTTCTAGTGTATTTTTCATTTCAGTTATTGTATTGTTCATCTCTGTTTGTTTGTTCTTTAATTCTTCTAGGTTAAACATTTTGTTAAACATTTCTTGCATCTTCTTGATCTTTGCCTCCATTCTTTTTCCGAGGTCCTGGATCATCTTCACTATCATTATTCTGAATTCTTTTTCTGGAATGTTGCCTATCTCCACTCCATTTAGTTGTTTTTCTGGGTTTTTATCTTGTTCCTTCATGTGGTGCATAGTCCTCTGCCTTTTCATTTTGTCTTACTGTGAATGTGATTTTCGTTCCACAGGCTGCAGGATTGTAGTTCTTGATTCTGCTGTCTGCCCTCTGGTGGATGAGTCTATCTAAGAGGCTTGTGCAAGCTTCCTGATGGGAGGGACTGGTGGTGGGTAGAGTTGTGTGTTGCTCTGGTGGGCAGAGCTCAGTAAAACTTTAATCTGCTTGTCTGCTGATGGGTGGGGCTGGGTTCCATCCCTGTTGGTTGTTTGGCCTGAGGTGACCCAGCACTGGTGCCTACAGGCTCTTTGTTGGGACTAATGGCAGACTCTGGCAGGGCTCATGTCAAGGACTACTTCCCAGAACTTCTGCCGCCAGTGTCCTTGTCCCTACAGTGAGCCACAGCTGCCCCCTACCTCTGCAGGAGACCCTCCAACACTAGCAGGTAGGTGTGGTTCAGTCTCCTATGGGGTCACTGCTCCTTCCCCTTAGGTCCTGATGTGCACACTACTTTGTGTGTGCCCTCCAAGTGTGGAGTCTCTGTTTCCCCCAGTTCTGTCGAAGTCCTGCAACCAAATCCCACTAGGCTTCAAAGTCTGATTCTCTGGGAATTTGTCCTCCCGTTGCCATACCCCCAGGTTAGGAAGCCTGACGTGGGGCTCAGAACCTTCACTCCAGTGGGTGGACTTCTATGATATAATTGTTCTCCAGTTTGTGAGTCACCCACCCAGTGGTTATGGGATTTGATTTTATTGTGACTGTACCCTTCCTACCATCTCACTGTGGCTTCTTCTTTGTCTTTGGATGTGGGGTATCTTTTTTGGTGAGTTCCAGTGTCTTCCTGCTGATGACTGTTCTGCAGTTAGTTGTGATTTTGGTGCTCTCACAGGAGGGAGTGAGTGCACAACCTTCTACTCCGCCATCTTGAACCAATCTCCTGGGTGCCATTCTGAAATATTCCCTCTAGCTCTTTAGAGCCAAGACCTGGCCCCACCCAACAGCCTGTAGGCATCAGTGCTATGATGCTTCAGGCCCAGCTACTAAATGGGTGGGGACGCAGCCCTACCTATCAGCAGACAAGCTGCCTACAGAACTCCTGAGTCCACAGCCGCCTCTAGACAGAGCCCAACCCACCAGAGGACCCAGGACACAGCTCCACCCACCAGTGGGCAAGCACCAGCCCCAGAATTTCCTGGGCCTCAGCCCTACCCTCCAGAAGCCTGCTGTAGCCTCTGGACCAGCCTCACCCACCAGGGGGCAGACATCAGAGGCAAGAAAAACCACAAAACCACAATCCCACAGCCTGTGGGTTCAACCTGCCTTGAGACCAGCTGGACCCTAGCCCTTCCCACCAGTAGGCCAACACAAGCTTCAGGACACCCCAGACACCATACCTAACTATGTCAGGAACTGCCCCCTCCCCACCACCACCAGCAACCTGACACCAACTCTGGGATCCCTGGGCCCTGCAACCAGACTCCAGGACACAGCTCTGCTTGCCAGTAGTCTGGCACTAACCTCAAGATGTGGAGTAGATGGAAACAAAGAGCAAAGATCAGAGGAGAAATAAATGAAAAAGAGACTAAAAGTACAATAGAAAAGATCAGTGAAACTAAAAGCTGGTTTTTTGAAAAGATAAACAAAACTGAAAAACCTTTAGCTAGACTCATGAAGAAAAAAAGGGAGAGGGCTCAAATCAATAAAATCATAAATGAAAAAGGAGAAGTTACAACTGACACCACAGAAATACAAAGAATCATAAGGGACTACTATGAGCAACTATATGCCAATAAAATGGACAAGCTGTAAGAAATGGACAAATTCTTAGAAAGGTACAATCTCCCAAAACTGAGCCAGGAAGAAATAGGAAACATGAACAGAGCAATTTCCAGTACTGAAATTGAATCAGTAATTTAAAAACTGCCAATACACAAAAGTCCAGGACCAGATGGCTTCATAGGTGAATTCTACCAAACATTTAGAGGCGTTAACAGCTATCCTTCTGAAACTATTACAAAAAATTGCAGAGGAAGGAACACTTCTGAACTCATTCTATTAGGTCATCATCACCCTGATGCCAAAAAGAGAAAATTACAGACCAATATCACTGATGAACATAGATGCAAAAATCCTCAAGAAAATACTAGCAGACTGACTCCAACAACACATTAAAAGGATCATACACCATGATCAATTGGGATTTACCCAGGAATACAAGGATTGTTCAATATCCACAAATCAATCAATGTGATACATCACGTTCACAAAATGAAGAATAGATGCAGCATAATCTTTTGACAAAATTCAACATCCATTTATGATTAAAATCTTTCCAGAAAGTCAACACAGAAGGAACATACCTCAACAAAATGAAGGCCATATATGACAAACCCACAGCTAACATCATACTCAATGGTGATAGTTGAAAGCATTTCCTCTATGATCAGGAACAAGACAAAGATGCCCACTCTCACCACTTTTATTCAGCATTGTATTGGAAGTCCTAGCCACAGCAGTAAGGAAATGAAAGGCATACAAATTGGAAAGGAAGAAGTAAAGCTGTCACTGTTTGCAGATGACATGATGACATTACATAGAAAATCCTAAAGATACTACCAGAAAACCACTAGAGCTCATCAATGAATTCAGTAAAATTTCAGGATACAAAATTAATATACAGAAATATGTTGCATTTCTATACACTAACAATGAAAGATCAGAAAGAGAAGTTAAGGAAACAATCCCATTCACCACTGCAACAAAATGAATAAAATACCTAGGAATAAACCTACTTAAGGAGGTAAAAACCTGTACTCCAAAAACTATAAGACACTGATGAAAGAAACTGAAGATGACACAAACAGATGGAAAGATATACCATGTTCTTAGATTGGAAAAATTAATATTGTGAAAATGGTCACACTACCCAATGCAATCCCTATCAAAATACTAAGGGCATTTTTCACAAAACTAGAACAAATAATTTTAAAATTTGTATGGAAACAAAAGACTCCAAATTACCAAAGCAATCTTGAGAAAGAAGAACAGAGCTGGCAGAATCATTTTCCCTGATTTCACTTCAGACTGCTGTATACTACAGAGCTACAGTAGTCAAACAGTATGGTACAGCACAAAAGCAGACACATAGATCAATGCAACAGGACAGAAAGCCCAGAAATAAACCCACACACTTATGGTCAATTAATCTACAACAAAGGAGGTAAGAATATACAATGGAGAAAAGATAGTCTCTTCAATATGTGGTGGTGGGAAAACTAGACAGCTACACGTTAAAGAATGAAATTGAACATTCGCTTACACTATCTGTAAAAATAAACTCAAAATGGGTTAAAGACCTAAATGTAAGACTGGGAATCATAAAAATCCTAGAAGAGACATGGTCACAGTGCTCTTTGACATAAATCATAGCAGTATTTTTTTTGGATCTGTTCCCTAAAGCAAAGGAAATAAAAGCAAAAATAAACAAATGGGACCTAATCAAACTTAAAAGCTTTTACACAGCAAAAGAAACCATCAATAAAACAAAAAGACAACCTACTAAATGGGAGAAAATATTCGCAAATGATTTGACCTATAAGGGGTTACTATCCAACATTTGTAAATGGTTCATACAACCCAACATAAGAAAAAATAAATCCAATTTAAAAATGGGCAGAAGACCTGAGCAGACATTTTTCCAAAGTGGGCATGCAGATGGCCAACAGGCCCATGAAAAGATGCTCAACATTGCTAATCATCAGTGAAATGCAAATCAAGAGCACAATGAGATGTCACCTCATACCTGTCAGAATGGTTACCATCAAAAAGAACACAAATAACAAATGTTAGCAAGCATGTGGAGAAAAGGGAACCCTAATACCCTATTGCTGGGAATGTCAATCAGTGCAGCCACTGTGGAAAACAGCATGAAGGTCTCTCAAAAAACTAAAAATAGAACTACCATATGACCCAGCAATTCTACTCCTGGGTACAGACCCAAAGAAAATGAAAACACTAGTTCAAAAAGATACCTTCACCCCAATGTTGATAGCAGCATTATTTACAATTGACAAGATATGGAAGCAACCTATGTGTCCATCAACAGATGAATGGATAAAGAAGCTGTGGGATGTATACACAATAGAATACTACTCAGCCATAAAAACTAATGAAATTTTGCCATCTGCAATGTCATGAATGGACCCGGAGGGCATTATCCTAAGTGCAATAAGTCAGATAGAGAAAGACATCTACTATGTGATATCACTTATATGTGGAATCTAAAAAATACAAAAAACTAGTGAAAACAACAAAAAAGAAACAGTCACAGATATAGAGCACAAACTAGTGGTTACCAGTGGGGAGAGGGAAGAGAGGAGGGGCAATATAAGGGTAGGGGATTAAGAGGTACGAACTATTATGTATAAAATAAGCTATGAGGATATATCATACAACACAAGGAATATAGCCAATATTTTATAATAACTATACGTGGAGTATAATCTCTAAAAGTTGTGAATCACTATAGTGTACACGTTTAACTTATATAATATCATATATCAACTATACTTCAATAAAAAGAAAGAGAAAAACAAGATCTTTGTCATCTTACACAAAACTCCTCCTCCTCCATTGCCTTATAAATTCAGTCACTTGCTCATGCTAGAAAACAAGAAATTATCTTCACTAATTCAGAAGTAATACATTCAGAGACTTCTATCCATAATATGTCCCCTTCTTTATATCTTTCTCACTTCCCTTGGTTAGACCATCACCATTTCTCATTAGCTATTTGCCAAAGTACAAAAACTGGAGTCCTCCCTGCTTGTGGTCTTACATTATTCTAGTCCATCCTTCATACTCCAGCCAGCATGTCTTTCCTAGAATAGAAATACAATCATGCTTCCTTCTTGCTCAAATCTTTCATTGGCCTCTCATTGTCCTTAGGAAGAAGTTTAATCTTCTTATCAGAGTTTACAAAACTTTTTATGATTCAATCCTAGCTTACTTCCATTTTAATCTCTAATCAACTTTCAATTATATGCTCCAACTATATAAAGAACTTCTCAGTTCTTTGAACACACCATGTGCCTCCTAAGTTTTGTGCATATCTTTGTCCAGATTATTGTTGGTCACCTCTTCTCACTTTCACCTGGATAAACTCGTATCTATGCTTTTGATATTAAGTTAAATATCACTGCCTTCAGGAAGTTAAATGTTTCTCCTTTGTGTCACTATTCATAGAATTTATCACATTATTATTATTATTATTATTATTATTTTGGCCACACTGCCCAGCTTGCAAGATCTTAGTTCCCCGACCAGGGATTGAACCCGGACCACTGCAGTGAAAGCGCCAAGTCCTAAACACTGGACCACCAGGGAATTCCCAACAAATGCTTCTTTTTGTACGATCTCTACTCTTGTAAATTTGCAGAGGTGTGTTTTATGGCCCAGAATGTGATCTATCTCAGTGAACACATTCTTTCTCTGTGAGTGAGAAAAATGTATATTCTGCTGTTGTTCTACAAATTATTCTATAAATGTCAGTTAGATCCAGTTGATTGATGATGCTGATCAGTTCAACCATGTTCCTTCTGATTTTCTGCCTACAGGACCTGAAATTTTTTTATTTTATGATTTTTTTGTGTGTGTGCTACACGGGCCTCTCACTGCTGTGGCCTCTCCTGCAGCGGAGCACAGGCTCCAGATGCACAGGCTCAGCGGCCATGGCTCACGGGCCCAGCTGCTCCGTGGCATGTGGGATCCTCCCGGACCGGGTCACGAACCCGTGTCCCCTGCATGGGCAGGCGGACTCTCAAGCACTGAGCCACCAGGGAAGCCCGGACCTGAAATTATTAATAAAGGGATATATCTTCTCTTCTGTAGTTAGATGTCTCTAACTATACTAATAAATTCATCTATTTCTTCACATATTTTGATGCTCTATTATTAGGCACATACACATTAAAATTTTCTTGGAAAATTGACTCCTATATCATTATGTAATGCTCCACTTGATCACTTACAATTTTCCTTACTCTGAAGTCTGTGTTGTCTGAAATTAATATAGATACTCCAGCTTCCTTTTGATTAGTGTTATCATGGTATGTCTTCTCTCCATAGCTTTAAGTTTAATCTATCTGTGTCTTTATATATAAAGTAGGTTTCTTGGATATAACGGACAGAGGTATGATTATATGCCAGTTCATGGCTGGATATTCAGGGATTTGGAAGGAACATAATTGGAAAATTGTTGACAAGGCATTTGGGGGAAGAGGTATGTGTACAGACCTCTCTGAATGGTCAAACAATGGAAAGATATTTGTGTCCTATGTGAATGCTCACCAAAGGATGAACTCAGCAGAGGAATATATTAATAATCAAGTAGATAGCTGACCCATTCTGTGGATACCAGTCAGCCTTTCTCCTCAGGCACCACTGTCATCTCTCAATGCACTGGTGAACAACGTGGCCATGGTGGCAGGGATGGAGGTTTTGCATGGGCTCAGCAACATGGACTTTAATTTGCCAAGGCTGACCTGCTATGGCCACCTCTGAGTGCCCAATCTGCCAGCAGCAGAGACCAACACTGATATGGCACAGTTCCTCTAGGTGATCAGCCAGCTACCTGGTAGCAGGGTTATTATATCAGACCACTTCCATCTGGATATGGATTTGTGTTCCCTGCAGACAATGCTTCTGCCCAAACTACCATCCATGGACTTACAGAATGCTTCATCCACCATCACAGAATTTTTACATAGCATTGTTTCTGGTCAAGGAACTCACTTCACAGCAAAAGAAGTACAGCTATGGGCCCATGCTCACTGGTCTTACCATATATGCTGGAACCTTGATCCTGGACTTCCTAGCCTCCAGAACTGTGAGAAAATAAATTTCTGTTGTTTAAGCCGCCCAATTTGTGGTTTTTCATTATGGCAGCCTGAGCTGACAATCACTAATTTTCATGTGTGGTATGAAATAAAAATCAGGTTAAGTTTTTTCTATATGCTATTCAATTGATCTAGCACAATTACTGAAAAAACTCTCTTTTCCCACTGGGTTGGAGTGGCATCTTTGTTATAAATCGGGTCACTGAATATGTGTAAATCTTCTTTTGGACCCTTTATTTCCATTGGTATTATGTTTATTTCTGCATCAACATGTCTTAATTGCTGTGAATTTACAGTAAGTCTTGAAATCTGTTAAAGTCCTCAAGTTTTACTTGTTTTTTCAGATATTTTTGGATTCTAGGCCCTTTTCATTTCCATATTGAATTTAGAATCAGCCTACCAATTTCTACCAAGAAAAAAAGCTCCTGGGATTTCTTTTAAAATTGGGATTAGACTGCATTTTTAGGTTATTTGGGGGAAACTCTTTATTGCAACAAACTCTCTGAGGTATATTTAAATCAAACATCCTCTCTAAAATCTAGCTGTATATTGATATTCACTGTTAATCTCTCCCCTTCAAAATGTTCTGTAGCACTTATGGGCACTATGTTATAGCTCTTACATGATATAGAATTTTGCTTTCAGAACTATCCCCTTAGTTACAAAAAAATTCCATTTGCATTTTTATTAAGAATGAACATTATCTTCAGGGACAGTGTGGCAGAGTTTGATGGCCAACTAAACAAAACAACTTCAGACAAGAAGAAGTTCCATTTAGAAAGGAGTGTTTTGCATCACTCTTTTGATGGTTACAAGAAGAAAAGGCAAAATTAAACAAAGAAAGTTTATGGCTTAGGCTTTTTCTTCCTTGGTGATAAGCAAATATACTGTATCTCTTGAAGCCTGTATCCAAAACTGACTTTAGAATTGCTGTGGTCGACAAAATCACTCAAGTCACAGCTATGCTCCTGCATGCATTCAGGGGGCTATAAAGTTGGGCAAAATATAGAAAGATGGAACAAGTAAGAGATCTGACTATTTGGTAAATGTTTTAAAAGGAAAAATAAATCTGGATTTCTTTCCAATGAGCACCAAATCTCAGGCATCTCTTAAAAAACTACCAAAAGCACCACAAGATCAAAGATAAGAGGAAGTTGTGTCATAGAGCAAAAGCATGGCCTGAGACACTGCTTAACCAACTCTAACTTTGGCATCATCTCTCCTTCAAGCCCCTCACCACCCCAAACCAGAGTGCAAGCAAGGAACAAGAGAAATAATCCGCTCTGAGGCTGGACTTGGCCAATTTTTCACTAAGAAGACTACCAACATGGTTCACAGTGAGCCAGTCCTCACCCAGACTGTAGTAAACACCAGCATGTACCAGTGCTGCTGGTGGTATAAAGTACTGGTTGTTATGGGCTAAATTGTGTTCCCCCCAAACTCATATGTTGAAGTCCTCAATACCTCAGAACATGACTGTATTTGGAGATAGGGTCCTGAAAGAGGTAATTAAGTTAAAATGACGTCATATGCCTGGACCCTAATCTGACCTACCTGACTGGTGCCCAAAAAAGAAGAGGTTAGGACACAGACATACACAGAGGAAAGACAATGTGAAGACACAGGGAGAAGATACCCATGTATGTACAAGCCAAGGAGAGAGGTCTCAGAAGAAACAAACCCTGCTGACACCTTGATCTCAGATTTCTAGGACCCAGAATTGTGAGGCAAAAAATGTATTGTTTAAGCCGTCCAGTCTGTGGTACTTCAATGTCGCAGCCCTAGCAAACTAATGTACTGGTACTGGTATAAAGAGAACCAATGTTATATTAAATCTAAGGAAAAGTAGATTTTAAATTAAAAATGGCCCCCAAATTCAGAAGAAAACATTAAGCAAAATAACTCTAGGATCAGCAACATTCCAGTGGAGTAAGATCATTAGGAAAGTTACCTAAGTGGCCTTGAGACCACATTTATGGCTGGAGTAGATGGTCATGTACTAAAGGGCAGGTAATAATTTTTTCCCTAAGAAAGATGAGGGAACAGAAAGCAAATCAATATTCATCCCTCTACTCTTAGCTCATAGAATTAGCCCCTGTTGCCCTTTATTGTTTTAAAGTGTGTTGAACACAAAGGTATATGCTGGTGTATAGCATATGATTCAAATTGCAATTCTAATTCATAAAGCTCAATCATTTAACATGTGAAAGCACATCCCTTGACTGGCATTCAATAGATTTGGATTCTGAATCTTAAATCTCCACCCACAAGCTTGTTGTCCCTGTTTATTCATTTTAGTTGTTCAAGATTCCTTTAGTAGGGAGCAACATAGAGTCTCTACTGCCCTCTCTTTCTAGGAGCTTCAGGGTCAGCATTTTTAGCTCCCCACCTCCAGTTACAGCTTATTGACTGTTTAATTCAACACATTAATTGCACTACTTTGCTGGTGTTTTGATATAGTAGAAGCAGTCATGTGTGTGCACACACACAAACACACCTCTAGATTGCAAAGTTCCAGGGAAATTCAAATACATTCACAAGTATGTAGAGATTCGTACTAAAGGCACCTTGAGTCAAAGACAACACCAGGTTTGTCTCTTTGTTACTTTTCAGGAGTCAACTTCTTCCTTGTCATTTCTGGTTGAGCTACACAAAACAAAGGAACGTCCTGTGGGGCTTCCCTCATAGCGCACTGGTTAAGAATCCACCTGCCAATGCAGGGGACATGGGTTCAAGCTCTGGTCCGGGAAGATCCCACAGGCCACGGGGCACCTAAGCCCGTGCACCACAACTACTGAGCCTGCTCTCTAGAGCCTGCGAGCCACAACTACTGAAGCCCGAGCACCTAGAGCCCGTGCTCTGCAACAAGAGAAGCCACTGCAATGAGAAGCCCGCACACCGCAACAAAGGGTAGCCCCTGCTCACAACTAGAGAAAGCCTGTGTGCAGCAATGAAGACCCAATGCAGCCAAAAATAAATAAACTAAATAAAAAACAAAAATGAAAAGTTCTTGTTTACCCGAGCTACCCTGTTGTTCAAGAATTCAAAGCACTTCCCTTTAAAACTGAATTGAGCTGAAGTAAATAATTCCTCACCTTAATGTGATTGGAATTCACTTAAATCATACGTCAACAAAGTCTAAGTTCAGTTTTCGTTTAGGTTTAATAGTTTTTTCTCAGGTTTCACTGCTTAATCTTTGATTGTTATTTATCCTTTCACTTTTTATTGTACAAATAAATTTGTCATATTGAGTTGAGGTTTTCCTTTTAGTAATTTTTTATACACCTGGCATGCCTTTCCTCAAAGGTTTTTCATTTCAGAGGGTTGAAATTAAATGTACTGGACTACCTAGCCAGTCAACTGCTATTTAAGACTTGCAACCAAATAAATATATGAATACATATCATTCATTTATTAGTTCATTCAGCAAACACTTAGTGAGTGCCTACTCTTCACCAAGTATTGTGCTGATATCTTGGGATTCAACAGTTTACTATAGACATGTGTCAGCCTTCATGGAGTTTTAAGTATTACTAAGAATATGGAAAGTAAGTAAAATGTTGCAGTAAGTGTGGAATCTATAGAAACAAAAGTTAAATTCATAAAAACAAATATAATGTTCATTGCAAAACTAGTTTTAGTATCAAAAACAAACATGGTAACGAATTCAACAAATTAAATGACCATCAATAAGGAAAGAGTTAAATAAATTTTGATATATCCAAGCTGTGACATACTCCGCATCTAATAAAAACAGTGGGATTAATATATGTCCTGACTAGAAAAGATGTTCTTGGCATGTGCATATGTTAAGCAATTACAAGTTGAGATAAAATATAATCATATAATAATGGTTGTACTATCTCCGTCAAGCTATGTATCATGAAAAATCTAGGGGTAGTAAAAAGAAAAATATATAGATCATTGGGAATCATTCATGATTTGACTGAACTGAGTAGAAGCAGTCAATAACTGGTCTGGTAACTAGAAAACTGTAACTGGAGAAGACAGCTATCTTATGACATTATTCCTCCAGGACTGAAGATGTCAATAAGATTAACAAGCATTCCTATGTATTCATACTCCCAAATCTTTGAGGTGAGCAAGAACCCCTGTTAGTATATTCTAACTGAGATAAAATTTACATATAGTGAAATGCACAGATCATAATTATACAGTTCAATGAGTTTTAACAAATATATGCACCCAAGGAACCAACATCCCAGTCAAGGTATAGAACATTTCCTGAACTCTGGATATTTCCTTCATGCCCTCTTCTAGTCAAGTTCCCCAACTTACTGCAATAGCAACCAATGTATTCTTCTACCACCAGAGGTTTTACTTGTTCACAAGCATTATATAAATTGAACCATTCAGTTTGTCCTCTTTTGTGTCTGCTTGTTTCCCTCAACATAACATTTTTGTCATTCTTCCATGTTGTGTGTATGAGTAGTTCCATCTTTTTACTGCTGAAGAATATTCCATTACAACAAGTGTTCGACAATTAGTTTATTCATTCTCCATATCCTTACCAAATTTGGTTTGGTCAAGGTTTTTGTTTTTTTGTTTATGTTTTTGTTTTAATAAAAGCCATTCTAGTGAGTGTGCAGTGGCATCTCATTGTGGTTCTAATTTTCATATCCCTGATGACTACTGGGAACCTTTTCAAGTATTTATTGGTTTTTCAAATATCACATTTTATGGAGTGTCTTCTAAGACTTCTGTTCATTTTTAAACTGAGCTGCTGTCTTGTTATTTTTATGTTGTAAGAGATGTTTATATAGTTTGGATATAAGACCTTCATCAAATATATGTACTATGAATGCTTTCTGCCAGGATTTTTCATTGGCTTAGGAGTATCTTTTGATGAGGAATATTTTCTTAATTGAAGAAGTCCAATTGTATCTATTTATCTTTTATCTTTACTGCTTTTTGACCACTGCAAAGTTGTGAAAACATTCTCTTATTTTTCCTAGAAGTTCTACACTTTTGGTTTTTACATTTAGGTCTATGACACTTCCAAAATAAAATTTTATATATGGTATGAGATAGAGGTCAAGATGAATTTTTTAAATAATTTTAATGAATTTATCCAGTTTCTCTAGCATAATGTGCTGAAGGGATTTCCTTTCTGCATTGAATTGCATTGGCATCTCTGTCAAAAGTCAACTAACTCTATATATCTGGATTCTGAACTCTGTTCCATTGATTTCATTTCCTATTCTTATGCCAAAATCACACTATCTTGATTACTGAAACTTCACAGTAACTCTTGGTTTTAGATATTGTGAGTCCTCAAAATTTCTTAGTCTTTTGCAAGATCGATTTGACTAGCCTAGTTCTTATGCATTTCCATATACATTTTAAAACAGCTTGTCAACTTCCACAAAAAAGCTGATCTATGAGATTTCAATTGTGTTCAGATTGATTGCTAAATTTTGAAGAATTGACACCTTAATAAATTTGAGTCTTCCTTTCTATGGACATGGTATATCTTTCCATTTATTTAGGACCACTTTCATTTATCTCCATAATGTTTTGTAATTTTCAGTGTAGTAGAGTTGAATTTTGTTGCCATTGTTCTTAAATTCGTTCCTAAGTATTTTAGGTTTTCAGACAGTACAAGACTGTGATCCTTGAAAGGAGAATCACACAAGCCTAGCTCGATATTTGCTCCAGTTTTCTGTCTAAGGATACTTTTCAGACCAGAGTTTAGAGAGATAGAAGCTTCTCTAAATGGTACTTTGAAATGGTACTTTAAACATTTTATTTTTTATTTCCTCCATTACTGCTCTACATAAAATGTTTCTTTTTTCTCTGGCTTCTTTTAAGATTTTCTCTTTACCTATGATTTTCAGTAGTTTGTCTGTGATGACCATAGGTGTGATTTTCTATGTATTTATACTTGCTGGGATTTGCTGAGTTTCTTGGATTTTTAAATTGGTATTTGTCAACATATTTGAGAACTTTGTGGCCATTATTTATCCAATATTTTTGGCCTTATTCTCTACATCTTCTTTTTATGAAATTAAAATTGCACCTCTATAAATTGTTTGATATTGTCCTGCAGGTCACTAGGGCTCTAGTGACCTGTCCTTTTTTCTCTTTGCTCTTTAGATAATTTCTACTGACCTATCTTAAGGTTCACTGATCCTTACTTCTATAGCACATAATCTTCTTTTAAGTCCATCCAGTGAACTTTTTCTTTTAGATATTACATTTTTTTATTTCTAGAATTTTTATTTAGTTTTTTTATTGTTTGAATTTCTCTATTAGAATTCCATATTTAATGCATTTTGTCTATATTTTCCTTTAAATTATTGAAGACATTAATATACTTGTTTGAAATTTCTGTATGCTAATTCCAACGTTATTTTACTAGTATTTTGCATGTTTAGTAATTTTATATTTTATTACAGATACTGTGAGGTAGGTAAGGGATTTAGATTAATTTCTTCCATCAAGATCTGGAAAGTGGTAAAATTATTGGCTGATCATCCTGCTTCTATCAAGCTTGGTTTTGGGTATGCAGCCCTTTGTCTTACAGCACAACTATTTGGGGGTCATGTCATGGACTGAATTGTGCCCTCCCCAAAATTTATATGTTGAAGCCCAACCTCTAATGTGTCTATATTTGGGGATAGAGACTTTAAGGATGTAAATAAGGTTAAAAATGAGGTCATCATAAAGGTGAGGCCCTAATCTAATAGGACTAGTGTCCTTATAAGGAGTGGAAGAGACACTAGGGTTGTGTGCATATAGAGGAGTGGTTTTGTGAAGACACAACAAGAAGTCAGCCATCTCTAAGTTGGAAAGAGTGGTTTCACCAGAAACCAATCCTGCAGGCACACTGAGCTTGGACTTCCAGCCTCCAGAACTGTGAGAAAGCAAATTTGTGTTGGTTAAGCCATCCAGCTGTGGTATTTTGTTATGGTAGCCCAAGCAGATTAATACAGGTCTTACCTGAATGCTCAGTAAACTCAGTGAGGTCTCTCTGCTCTGACTGATTGAAATATTCAATGTTTACCAGCATTGTATGACTACTGGCATTTACTTTCATCTCTCTGCCCATCATCAGCCACTTTCTGCTAGATTCTATGAAGTCTTATGTGCATACATAGCTCAGCTCATGACAAAAGGCCAGAAAGCAAAAATACAAAGACTTTTGGGACTTTTTTCTTGAGAGTTCCCTTTTTGGAGATACCACTCTATTTCAGCTGGACTGAATTCCAACCTTCACCACCTCTGCTCAGTGGCACCATCACCTTCCAGTTTGGCTTCTACCTCCCTGAACTCTGGTCTGGAAAGTACCCGTAGGTAGAAAGCTGAAGGAATGTGGCGCTTACCTTTTGTGTTACACTTTTCTTAAGGATCACAGTCCTGCATGGTCTAAAAAGAGTTGCCACATATATTTTGCCCAGTTTTAGAGTTGTTTATAATGAAAGGGTTAAGTATAGTACCAACTATTCCAACACATCTAGCAACAGTGACTTCATAGGAATTTACCATTTAAAGGTCATATCATATAAAACATAAGAGATGGTATAAATGTTCTTACTATACGTGGCAGCTCATCATCACAACTGGGAGCTTGAGCAATATGTCTGAATTACTTGGCAGTTCTCATAGGTGCACACACAAAAAAACACCCAAATTTTACAAACATTAATTCACACAGTACTACACATAGAAAAAAAACATTGTGTAGTATAATACAGCACAAAATGTTTTCAATTTTAAGCAACTATCACAGTCCTTATATTGTAAAAAATAACAAAGTAACAGTCACAACTAGATTTAATTTTCAACCATAATTCAGCCATAATAATCCAGCATTATTAAGATTTTGTTTGAGAATTTAGGGCCTCCCTGGTGGCGCAGTGGTTAAGAGTCCGCCTGCCGATGCAGGGGATACGGGTTCGTGCCCCGGTCTGGGAGGATCCCATATGCCGCGGAGCGGCTGGGCCCGTGAGCCATGGCCGCTGGGCCTGCGCATCCGGAGCCTGTGCTCCGCAACGGGAGAGGCCACAACAGTGAGAGGCCCGCATACCGCAAAAAGAAAAAAAAAAAAAAAAAAAAAAGAGAATTTAAATCATTTTTTTCTTAATTCATGTGGATACTAGCAAATATTTAATTTATGAAGGAGAGAGGCACAGTGAAGGTGGTGTAAATCTTGGTGTCAACAGATATGAGTTCAAATCCTACCTCTTTCTTCCTTAACTCTGTGACCTTGGGAAAGTTACTTGACCTTACTGAGTCATACTTTCTGCATTTCTGAAATGGGCTAATAAATCTAAAAGGACTGCTTTAAGGCCAAGTAAGTATCGCCGGTAAAGAAGTTGACAGGTACTCAATAAATAAGACTTAAATCTTATAAAGAAAACAAAGAACTGTAATCTTTGATTATTTTATAAAAATTTTTAAAGTTAAAAAATAAAGCTAACTACTATCTGTTCATAGTGGAGCCCAAAGAAACATTTAGTTAACTAAGAAAAGTGAAAGTTAATGATTCATGTCAAAGAAGTGATTCATACTTTCCTCTCAAAAATGAAGTTTAACAATGGTGAGCTAAGGAATATACCGAAATGCATACAGAAGTTTCAACAGGTTCATATTATCCTCATAAAGATATGTGTTTACTTTCTCAGGGTAGTGGTTGTGGAGAAATCCATCAGAAGCCTAATGCCACTAATATCTGGCTTGTGACATACCACAGTGTCATGATTAGTTTGTTCTTTTGGAAATACCAGATCCAGTACCTTAGAGTGCTTCTAGGTTGGTGGCTTTAATATTGAGTTCTAAGGAATCCTAGAGCTCTGCAGATGTACTTTAAAAGTTAAGTATTAGGGTCCTACATATGATTTCAGTGAAGGAAGGAAGGAAGTGGGGGGAGGAAGGGAGGGAGGGAGGAAGGGAGGAAAAAGAAGGAACGTTGGGAGAATTATTGCTCTTGCTGAACTCTGTGATATTACCTGATTTTAATAATAGCAACATCAACATTGTTATAGCTATTCAGAACTTAAATACATTCTCAAAAAATTCTATGAGGAAAATATTATCCTCATTTTACACATGAAGATATTAAGACTCAGGCAGTTCTAGTTGAAGAACTGGTGTAGGGCTAGGATTAAAATAAGCACATCTGATTTCAATATCTGTTCCCTTTCCAACATGCTACCCTGCCCCTTGTCATAGTGGCTTTCATGGGAGGTAGACTGCATAATATAAATTAGCAAGGAAGAAGTTTACACTCTTGCAGTCATCATTTGTGAAGAATGAAGCAGGATTGGCAAGAGGGGAGAAGTTGGGTTGGAGTGAAGTCACAATAATGCCTCAGACAACCTTGCAACATCAGGTGATGTTGGAATGGCCCATTAGAATTGTCTGAGTTGTAGTAAGGGGGCTTGAGCCTTCATACTCATGTGTCAATAAGTCATTGAGTGTGGTCTACCCCCAGAAGGGGACTTGAACTTGGGAAAGGCAACTCTCCTCAGAGAAACCATCTCCAAAGAGGGCTGAAGGCTTCTAGTAATGTTGTTTATTCAACAACATTACTAGAAGCTTGGGAAAGAAGTCCTTCGGTCTGAAGGGTCACTGGGTGGCACAGCACAGAAGTACTGCATGATATCCCCTCAAGATACAGCAGTACTTGTTTCCAAATGCAGAGTCATCAAAAAGAAATCTCAGTTGGGGGGAAAAAAAGGATATATTCAGAACAATAAGTATGTGAGATCTAAAAGAATTTAATTTAATTGTCTTTGCAGAGAGAAAGGAAACTTCAGAGGACATAACCACAGGGAAGGAAACAGCTAATGCATAATTAATTTAAAAAGGAGAAACATTCCTAGTAGAGAAAGCTTACTTTTTAAAAATCACACTTAGGCACTTTTTTAAGTCCTATGAATAAATAAAATAATTAACACTTGTGTACTGGTGTACTCATCACCTAGCCTTGTTAATATGAAATATTTTGTTCTTTATACTAAGTATTT
Source organism: Mesoplodon densirostris (assembly GCF_025265405.1). Classification (NCBI taxonomy): domain Eukaryota; kingdom Metazoa; phylum Chordata; class Mammalia; order Artiodactyla; family Ziphiidae; genus Mesoplodon; species Mesoplodon densirostris. The sequence goes on from NC_082663.1 coordinate 92,498,299, forward strand.
AAACTAAATATTCAAACAAAATAGACAGTTGAATCAACTTGTATGTCCCTCCAAAATTCTACGTTGCTCTTTGCTTTAGCCTAATTTCTCTAAACATCGGAGCCCTCAGCAAAGCCTCTGTGCTGATGGTTTATTGGAAATTGCAATCCTACCGCAGCTAGAACAAAGGAAAAAGTGCTGTGGGCCTGGCATGGAGGAAAAGAACATGCAGAATATTTTCATATTGTCCCTAATTATTTTTAAAAATCTGCTGAATCTGTAGTTACATTCCATTTTCATTTCTATTGTTGTTTATTTGTGCCTTTTTTCTTTAAAAATTTTTCTTGGTCCATAGAGTAGAAAATCTGTCAATTTTATTAGTCCTAATCAAAGAACTCACTTTTGGCTTTGTTTACATTCTCTAGCATATCTTTGTACTCTCATTAATTTATGCTGATTATTTTTATTCCTTTTTCAATTTTTTAGTTTACTTTGTTGTTCATTTTTTAACTTCTTGAGTTAAATATTATTAATTTTAAGAGTTATTTTCTACCATGAAATTTAAGGCTATAAATGTTCTTCTATGTACTGCTATAGCTGTGCTCCACACTTCTCCACATGTATTATTTTAATTATGATCCATGGCATTTAAAAATCTTTCACTTAATTTTTTCTACTCCTATTTTATTATTATTATTTTATTCAATGGGATGGTAAATTAGAAGTTAACTTTTTTTGCTACAACATTCCAGTGTGAGGCAGTTTCCCTCCATTTGTGTGGCGTCCCTTCGGTCTTGTGGGTCTATCATCCCAGAGATCTTCACTGTCCTCTGCATGTAGCCAGGAGAAGGAAAAAAGAGTGTGAAAAAGCCACACTCAGTTCTCAAAACCCTTGGCCTGGAAGGAACATACACATCACTTATGATCTCATGACACTGGCAAGTGCTAGTGGTACAGCCACACCAAGAGGCAGAAGACACAAGCAAAGAGATATAGTCCTAGCCTGAAAGCTGCTCCCCCAAGATAACTCTGTGGAAGGGGCAGCATGGATTTTGGTGAACAGCTAAATGTCTCTGTCCTCACTTATTCAGTAATAGTAAATTTTTATTGGTACCTTATATAATTTTCATTGCTACACTAGATCCATATTTCTTCATCCTCAGCTTTAGAGTAGCTCTTAAATTTACAATGTTTAAGAGAATGACAAACTTCCTTCATCTTTTCCCCTTCACCTTGAACCTCCCAACTGCCACCAAAACTAGCATTACTTTTACATTTTATAGGATTTTAAAATTTATATTATATTCTATAGATACACTGTATTTACATCTTCTGGGCTTGTCTAGGCTGATTCTAAAACTTACAAAGCAGTAACTTAAGAAGCAAGTACATGATTAAATACTTAATGTGCATAGTACTAATCCTGTGCACCTTGAGGAAAAAGTTGTAGGTCTTTGGTCAACTGATTCTTTCTTTTTACATGTCATCAAAATCAGACCACCCTTAAATTTGCTTCATACTGAGATCGCATTTTCCTTGTGTAGTTTTGAGTATACCTTGTATTTTCTTTGAATTCCTTTTTTCTTGTTGACAAATTTAGGACTTCACCTTACTACTAAGATCATTCAGCTTCTTATTCACAAGATGTGGGTAATGGGGTCCATTTTCTTCTCTTTATTTTTCTTGGTACTATGTGACTTCCTTAGAGCTCTGGGATGGCTCCCTTAGATTGCTATATAACTAACTTTCTAGATTTTCTTTTGCTTTTTATTCTAATTTAAGTCTATTTCTACTTAGATCTCATTTCTTCTTTTTTTTGATTTCCTTTATTCATTTTAATTCAATAATACTTAAGCATTGTGGGGTTTGTTTCAAAAAGAGTGAATTGTTTGTTTATTTCAAAAGAGTGAATTGTAGAAATTTTTCTGACATCTGAAGAAGGCTTTTACTTTGACAATTTATTGACAGTTTGGTTAAGTTGAAAATTCTATGTTCATTTTCTTTTCTTTCCCTCTTTGAAGACATTTCCCTTTTTTTTCCCCCTAACATTCATAAGGCTGATGTGAAGTCCAAATCTCATTACTTTTGGGGTGATTTGTTTTAGGGTCTGGGTGGTTTTAGGATGGTCCCTTTTTTATCTATAGTGTTCTGAAATTCTGTGAGGCTCTAAAATTTAGATAAGTGTATTTTAAGTGTTGATTACTTTTTAAAGATTACACTCATTGTAGTTTTCATCTTTAAGAACCCTTTATTTGAAGCTTCTCCTTTTTGTATCAGTTTTTAAAAATACGGTTGCAATGTCTATTCACATCATTTAGAGAGTGCGAGGTATAATTATTTACAAGTTCTCTTCTGTTTCTCAATATACCTCTACTTTCTACAGTGTCACTTAATCTATCTGTGCATATTGGACTTGCTATTTTGTGCTGTATTTTTTTTCCAAATGACTCATGGCCCTTATTTTTCTGGTTTGTTAATAAACGAAGGACTGGGTTTATTAATTTTGTTTCCTCTACAAATCAATCTGTCTGCTTTGACAGCCAGCCTCCTGCCCAATTGGGAGCACTGGCTTTGAATGTTTTGTAGGTGGGGTTTATTTCTGTGCCAGTCAGGATACAATCAGGAGGTAAAAACAGCCCCACTTATTTTAAGAAAGATTATTTAATATAAAGAATTATTAACCAGATATTATAGAACTAAAAATGCAAATAGAGAATACTGACTTATCACAAAGGTAATAACTTCAGTAAGCAGTTATGACACCTAAGGGTTGGGGGAAGAAAAAGATGAAGTTGGAATGATTACAACTTAGATGCCTGCAGGGCAGATCCTGTGGCACTGAGGCTTATATGTCTGAGGAAGGAGCACTGCTCGGTTAGTACAGGTGCCTCAAGAGCTCAGAAGAAATTGCTGGGCGCTGGGATTCAGAGGAGGAGGCACTCCTCAGCTTGTTCTGGTGCTTTAGAAGCTCAGAGGAAGGCCGTGTGGAGCCAAAATCCAAAATGTCTGAGGAGGGGATTTAGCACAGCTGGTGTTGAAGTCTGAGGGGACACAATAAAGTTGATTTCTCTGAATGTTAGAAAAACTGCAAAGTAAAACTGACAGCTACTACTGGAAAAAACTGCTGCAGTCCAGGTGAAGCGCTGCTGGGATGATGCCACCAGAAATCCTTCTACAGTCTCCACTTAATGCCCCCTATTGGCAGAGCCTAACAGGAAATAAACCAACAAAGGAGAAACGTGGTTTGCAGTACCAGTTCCAGTACCACAAAACAGGGTGGAGATGGGTGGATTTGAAGCCAAGAGATAATAGCTCAATAACCTGGACAATTTAGAGCAGCTGTTTCTTGGCAAATCTCATTCACTTTCATGCCAAAATAAAATATTTCACACCAAAATAGTCTAGGTCTCACAGTAGAGACCCTAGCCCCCTTTAAACTGTACATCTGTTATGTCCACTCTATTTACTGCCACAACTGCCCTCGCTCTATATCTACAAGGATGGGAGTGGTGGACTACATTCAGGACACTGCAGTTCAGGATATAGTTTTTGAACCAATAACCTCAATTTTCACTGTCCCACAACACAATCCTAATCCTCACACCTGCTGATTCTCTGTGGTCCCTCTAGGATACAGATTGGTTTTCATTTCTGCTCATATAAGGAACACCTACTTCATTTGCTTTAGGCCTTCAGACTCTCTAGTCTAATCTACGGATGTCCTCCACTTCCTGTTAATTCTACTGTAGATGTGTTTCCCTCGGTGCATTTTCATGTTCACTGCAGGGGGATTCAGGAGGGAGGATCAATAAATGTGTGTGCTCCATCTGTCATGGAGAACTGGAATCCAAACCAATGTCTTTTCAAGGACACAGACACTTAACTGTTCTACAAAAATATTTGCTTGTGGTTGGTTATTTTATTATTTGTCATTTAAACTAGATCTATTAGGAAAATTCTGAAGTGCCATTTAAATTCTAAAACTCAATATCATTTGATACTATATTATGGTAGTAACGCAAGTGGGATCATAAAAGACACCCAATCTACTTTATCATTTTGGGGTGTTGCTCTTATCTTTACAAATCAAAAGTAGCATGAGTAAGTAGCTCTATATTCATCAACTATGATTTTTATATTTTTATGACCTTCAGGTCATATCAAAATGCTATGCCCTTCTATGCCTTTACTATGCCCTTCTATGCCTTTACTAGATCCCATTGTAATTTGGGCAAACGAGTCCAAATTAGAAAATGAAACTACCAAGTGACTCACATTAAATAGCTCACATTCCATTCAATTCCTTACAGGAATGTAGAATGGAGCCAAATTTGAACGTATGAATGCTTAACAGGAAGCAGTATAAAATGCATTCCTTTACCTGATTATGGCAGAAAAGTCATTTGGAACTTTTTTCTGAATACCAGTCAGATTTATTTGATTTTATTGAAACTATTAGTTAATCTTCCAGTTATTTGGACCCTTTCAAAGAGCTGTCAGAGACATAATTGATCTATAAGAATAATACGGAAATGAAGTTAACTTCAATAGATAAATTTTGACGTAGGTTAAAAAATTCAGCCCACATCACTATAGTGTCAGAAATTTTAACTTATTTGTCCATGGTAACATAAAAGTTCTATAAATGATTACTACTTTCCTTCTGCCATAATCAACCTAATTTTAAACATTAATTACAGCTTTATCCCCCAACAAAAATATAATATCTTTAAGCAACTTGAGCAACCCAATTTGCCATGTAAGAAAAGTGTCTGGCTCCAACTTTTCCCAAGTAAGACAAAGGCAAAAACTAGTATTAAGAGACAAAGACTATGATAAGTAATAATTAATATAACAGAATTAGAAACCAGTAATGATTTTTACTAAAGAAATAAGTATATATATATATATATATTTATTTATTTTATTTTATTTTATTTATTTATTTATTTCGGTACGCGGGCCTCTCACTGTTGTGGCTTCTCCCGTTGTGGAGCACAGGCTCCGGACGCGCAGGCTCAGTGGCCATGGCTCATGGGCCCAGCCGCTCTGCGGCATGTGGGATCTTCCCAGACCGGGCACGAACCCGTGTCCCCTGTGTCGGCAGGCGGACTCTCAACCACTGCGCCACCAGGGAAGCCCCAGAAATAAGTATATTTTTGTGAGTTTTGCTAAAGTTATTAAAATTCCTGAATCCATACACTAAATTGCCTGATTTTGAACCCCAACTTTGCCATTACTAGCTGTGTGTCCTTAGGCAAATTACTTAACATCTTCCTACCTCAGTATCCTCATCTTTAAAATGGGTATAATATAATAATAATACCTGAGTCCTAGGGCTATTGTGATGATTGCATGAATTAATCAGATAAGCACTTAAAACAATACGTGGAATATGGTGAGGAGCACACAGTAAATATTAGCTGACTATCATGATGGAAATGATGATGATGATGCTATTACATTTTCAACCCATTAAATATTACAGTTCTAAATCAAGATTTAGATACTGTTTTGGGGTCTAACTGATATTCAAGTGTTGAAAATAAAGTTGATGATCATGATACAGTGCTCATGAATTCTGAGATGGACTATGGGTATTATGTAGGCAGCCACTGACCATTCATTACATTGATCACAATCCAGGCTGGGAAATACAAGGTTTTTTAAAATTGCTCCAAAATGCCTCATCTTATTTGTCCATTTGGCTGCCACTTCAATTTGGGCAGAATGAGAAAAACTACTGCAAAGAATACATTGTGGAAAAGGAAAGTGAAATTTAAGATAAGGTGAGTTTGTTGGACTATTTAGGTTCAAACCTCAATATTTCAATTTCATATAAATAAGTTAAGGCTGTGAATTATACTGATCCCACTCTGAGCATTAGTATTCTTTCAAGTTATCTTTCTAAAAGTGGCCATAAATTGAAATCCAATCTTTTTCTGGGAATGATGAAAAATTAGTGCTTTACTTTAAAACTTACAGATTCTAAACTACTTGTGTATAGGTACTGGGTATTACTCAATTAAATAAGTATTAAGTACTTTATTTACATGGTTTTCCAGACATAGAGAGATAATCTAAATGATTTAGATCCAGAGAAGAGCAAAATCAATAAGGACTGCTAAGGCCAGAAAGAAGAGAAATGAAGCTTGAGTTGTGCTTTAGAGGATGGGTAGATAGTTGTAGAGACCTGGAGATGGAATTTGATATCTTGGGACCAGAATGAGTAAAATATCTGAGTGAATATAAGGAACAGTGAGAAGCCTAGGGAGAGTTTGGGATGGTGTAGAGGTGAGGTGATGAGCAGACACTGAGATTCTGGATCTAATACTATAAGCAAGTCAGAGGTGCTCAAAACAAGGGACTAAGATGGTAAAACAGAACATTTAAGATAATTCTTTTGGTTAACTAAGCAAAAAACTGAGGACAAGAAGTCCAAGAATGAGAATCCTATCAAAAGTGTGATAATTTAAAGGCTTTGGTTGGGCTAGAAAGGGAGGGATAGATGGTTTGCAGGAGGAAATAGAGAAATATATTAGGTAACTAAACATAGAAAGGAATTGCTGAGATTTGAGCATGGTTGTTATTGACAGAAGTGGGACAGGTTAGAGAGACAGAAGATTTGTTGGTCCAGATAGTAAGCTCCTTTTTGAATTAGATAAATTTTAAGTGACATGTGCCCGTTGAAATATGAATGTCCTGAAGACAAAAGATTTTTTTTTCTTATGCCTCTCAGCATGTAGCTTAGAGCTACAAGCGTAAGAAGTAACGATACTTAGATAATATTTATTTTAAAAAACGAATTTGAAGATTTTTATTTGAATTGTGACATTCTGTCATTATGTGCATAATTTGCATCATTAAAATGGATTTCTTTTGTGTAAAAATTGAGTAGCCTGTAAACTAATATGCCACTAAGGAATCATTTAATTCTTTATTTTATCAGATTGAGCTTCTTCCATACCCTTCATATGAAATAATTTCCAGAGACATCACAATTTACACCTACATTCAAGGTTCTAAGATTGCATTCTAACCATTTCTCTTCTGTCCATGAAAGAGTAAAGAGTTTAGCACTGGACTTAGCCGCCTCACATAAATAGCTGTAAATTTACTAAACAATTCACTAAACAATTTATGACATGTCTTAACTGTCTAGACAAAGAATTGTTGCAGTGACATGCAGTGACAGTTTTGGATTCTAGATTGTTTTCCTACAATACTCATCGTGACATGGTTTTTAATAATTATGTCTCAACAAAAATCAGATGAGATAGAAATTGGACTGTGAAGAGGTTCCAATGATATCAGACTGTCAGACACAATATAGTATTAGGACTCTATTAAAAGTTTCCTTCAGAAGAAGCATCCTATCATCTTGCCAGCATGGTGATGTTATATATTGCTAGTAGTCTAAGCTTGTAGTACATGAATCCTTTGATTTTCTTATGGTCAACTAGCTTGATAACGCCAAATAACATAAATTATTGTCATGTGGAAATCATAAGCTATTCAATAGAATCTAAGACCTGTTACTGTATGTGGGAAAACTTTCCAACAATTCCGTGTCAAGACAATTAACACAAGTAATAAATCAGTTAAGTTGGCATAAATCTCACAGTGATGCAAGGAATAAAATGCCATATGAAAAAAAAAAAACTTGACAAATCTTTTCCATTACTGACGTTAAGGAATTGATGACTTACCCTAATACATCTGGAATTAAAGGTTTAAGCACAAAATCATTAAACCACTGCTTTAAAAATTGTCTGATTAGAACAATTTAATCTGACCGTATTTAAGTGCTTAAGAAAATACAAATTAGAGTATGATTTAGATCCACTGACATTCAGACCAAATGATCTATGGCCAATACTAAGCTCCAGAGCATGGACGTTCTCCCTGATGACAATTTTTAATGAGGTATATCCCTGATTCTTTTAAGAGGATGGTTCTTCCATTTGTAAATTTAGCAAAACATTTTAGTTGAGGTATTTTTTCCTGTTTGTAGTAATTCTTGGATCACTTATTTTCATTTGCATATTATTCGAGAGAAATAGCACTTACTTTCATTAGTTACATTTACCTCACTTCAGTTTCAAATGCTGTTTCTTTGAGCCATCTGAAAGTTTCTGTTCACCTTATCCACCTTATTAATTGAGATGTCTAAGTTTCCAGTCATGATGCGCTTCTCAGGTTATGGCTACTGCACTTGTCCATTTACCATCAAAACCAGACAGGTATGAAGAAGAATTCTGTGGATAATTTTGTGGATTATGTAGCCACAAAACATACACTTCCCTATTCCCACTATGTAAAAGCAGCCCTACTTCAGAGTCAATATTTCAATGTGAATTACTCTGCCAGCATGGGGTCTCCTTTAACTGCCAACATTCTAGGTCAGAAGCATGAAGTGTGAAGAGGCATGAGATCTGCATTTTACTCTGAAATAATTCAGGAAAAAAATTCTCTTTTTCTCTTTTCTGTAAAGTTTGTGGTTGTTCCACACACACACATACAGTTGACTCTTGAATAACATGGGTTTGAACTGCATTGCTCCACTTATACATGGATTTTTCTCAATAAATATAATGGCAAATTTTTTGTTTTGCATAATTTGAAAAAACTCACAGACGAACCACATAGCCTAGAAACATTAAAAAATTAAGAAAAAGTTATGTATGTCATGAGTGCATAAAATATATGTAGATACTAGTCCATCATTTATTACCATAAAATATATATAGATCTATTATAAAAGTTAAAATGTATCAAAACTTATGTACACAAACACTTACAGACCGTACACAGGTCTTTCACAATAGAGACATGTAAAAACCCATAAAGATGCAGTATTAAATCATAACTTAATAAAATTAACTGTAGTATATACTGTACTACTGTAATAATTTCATAGCCACCTCCTGTTGTTATTGCTATGAACTCAAGTGTTATAAGTATCTGCTTAAAACACCATGTGATGCTAATCATCAAAGTGAGCAGTTAGTCTCTCCAATAAAGTGTGTGGCAGTAAAAAGTGATCTCTCACAGTTCTTGCATATTTTTCATTGTGTTTAGTGCAACACTGTAAACCCTGAATAACACCTTGGGACCCATATGAATTGTCACTAATGATGCTGGAAGTACTCCTAAGAAGCAGAAAGTCATGACATTACAAAAGTTGAATTACTTGATGTGTACTGTAGATTGAGGTCTGTAGCTGCAGTTGCCAGCTATTTCAAGATAAATGAATCCAGCCTAAGAACCAATGCAGAAAAAAGAAAAGGAAATTTGAGAATCCATCACTGCAGGTATACCAAGAGGCAGGAAAACCTTGCATTTTTTTGTGAAATACCTTCTTATCTCATATTGAAAATGCAGCTTTTATGTGAGAGCAGGATTGCTAAAAGAAAGGTATACCTATAGACTATAATATGATTCAACAAAAAGTGAAGTCATTATACGACAACTCAAAACAAAAGGAAGGTGAAAGATCTAAAGCTAGAGATTTTAATACCAGCAAAGGTTGGTTTTATAATTTTAGAAAGAAGTTTGGCTTAACCAATATAAAGATAACAGGAGAAGAATTCCCAGATGTCATTAAGAAAGCCATTGAGGAAAAAGGATATCTACCTGAATAGGTGTTTAATGAAGACAAATCTGCCCTATTTTGGAAAAAAACAAATGTCACAAAGGACATTTATTAGTAAGGAGAAGAAGTGAGTACCAGGATTTAAGGCAGGAAGGGATAGATTAAGACTGTGTTTTGTGCAAATGCAGTTGGGTTTATGATCAGGATTGCTCTTATCTATAAAGCTGCTAACTCCCAAGCCTTAAAGGTGAAAGATAAACCTCAACTGCCAGTCTTTTAGTTGTATAACAAGAAGGCCTGGACAACGAGAACCCTTTTTCTGAATTGGTTCCACCAATCCTTTGTTCTTGAAGTCAGGAAGTACATTGCCAGTAAGGGACTGCCTTTTAAAGTTCTTTGGATTTGGGGCAATGCCCCTGGCCACCCAGAACACTGTGAGTTCAACACTGAAGGCTCTGAAGTGGTCTTCTTGTCCCCAAACACAATGTCTCTAATTCAGCCTCTAGAACGTGGGGTCATAAAGAGCTTTAAGGCTCATTACACATGGTACTCTATGGAAAGGATTGTCACTGCTATGGAAGAGAACTCTGATAGAGAGAACGCTGTGAAAGTCTGGAAGGATTACACCACTGAAGATGTCATATTTGTTATAGAAAAAGCTGTGAAAGCCATCAAGCCCAAAACAATAAATTCCTGCTGGAGAAAATTGTGTCCAGATATTGTGCATGACTTCACAGGATTTACAACAGAGCCAACCAAGGAAATTATGAAAGAGATTGTGGATTCGGCAAAAAAAAAAAAAAAAAAAAAAAGCCTGGGGGGAAGGGTTTCAGGATATGGATCTTAGAGAAATTCAAAAGCTAAAGGAGATCACACCAGAGGAATTAACAGAAGGCGACTTGATGGACATGAGTTCTTCCAAACCACTGCCAGACAAGGAGGAAGAAGATATAGAAGAAGCAGTGTCAGAAAACAAATTGACATAATCTGGCAGAAGGGTTCTGGTAATTCAAGACTGCTTTTGACTTCTTTTACAACATGGACCTTCTTTGATATGGGCACTGAAACTAAAGGAAATGGTTGAAGAATAATTGGTACTGTATAGAAACATTTTTAGAGAAATGAAAAAGCAGTAACGTCAGACAGAAATTATGATTTATTTCCATAAAGTTACACTGAGTGTGTCTGCATCTCCTGCCTCCTTTTCCGCCTCTGCCACCCCTGAGACAGCAAGACCAACCCCTCCTCTTTCCTCTCCTCAGCCTACTCAACGTGAAGACAATGAGGATAAAGACCTTTATTATGATCCACTTCCACTCAATAAATAGTAAATAGTCATCACGCCATACAGTTAATAAATATATTTTTTGTATATGTGTGTCTTCATGTGAAAATCTAATAACTGTACAGCAAGGCTGCATGACATGTTTTTGTGTCAGCATCATCATTGCCTAAGTATTCATCATGTAGAACATCATGTGCAAGACTTGTATTGAAGTGGATAGCCTATCCTTACATGGGCATAAGGTGAGTGATATTTAATACAAAATTAACAATGTGTTAGTTTTCTTACTGCTTTATAAATTTGCTTTTAAAAACGAATTACCATACAGTATGCCTCTCCCTCTCATGACTGGAGAAACTGTGTATCATCACAGATAAGTGGATTTTTTTAATGTAACAATGTTTCCAGTACTGAACTATGAATTATGAATATGGCTGTAATAATGTATGCCATAAAAAATTTGATAGTGATTTAGTCATTAGTGTATAGGCTATACCATCATGAAACAACAGTATGGATTACACTAGCTTACCATAAAGCAATCGTACTGCTACTTCTTCATTATCAATGCATGAATCATTATACCTATAAATATGGATTCCTTTTTCACATTATCTTTTCACTTTTGATGTCTAGTACTACTAATACAATATAACATCTACAGTGCTTTGTATCATTTAAGACAATATTGATATAGGTACTGACAGATGATTCATCCTGTAAACAGATGATGTAAATAAACTTATAGTATCAATAAACACGGTTTAATACTGTAAATATATTTTCTCTTATGATTTTCTTAATAACATTTTTTTCTCTAGCTTACTTTATTGAACGAATACAGTATATAATACATATAACATACAAAATATGTGTTAACCGACAGTTTATGTTATCTCTAGGCTTTCAGTCAACAGTAGGCTGTTAGCAGTTATGTTTTGGGAGAGTCAAAAGTTATGCTTGAATTTTCAATGGTATGGGGGGTCGTTGCCCCAAACCCTGAATTTTTCAAGGGTCAATTGTATATATTATAAAAGCAAATGTGGATGTCTTGTGGCCTCCTCTATTTTTTGAGAGTTTGTATAAGACTGTTATTATTTCTTCTTTAATATTTGTAGAAGATTATTGTTATATGATAGAATTCACCAGCAAAACTAGGAGTCTGGAGGCTACTTCTGAGTAAGGTTACTGGTTTTGAATTCAATTTCTTTTTTTTTTTCTCCACTGGATTCAATTTATTTAATAGATACAGAACTATTCAGATTGTATATTTCATATTGTGTCAAGTTTGGTAGTTGAGTTTCTCAAGAAATTTGTCCAGTTCATCTAAGTTTTCAAATATATTGGTAGAAAGTTGTTTATACTCTTTTCTTATTATTTTTTTAATGTTCTGCATTACAGACAATTAAGGCATATAGCCTCTTTCATGGATGTCCCTGAGAGTGTTAAAAGAAAATTCTCGCAGTGGACAACATTCTGACTGTTCATTTTATCTGACAGGAGAGATGACCAGAATTACACTTTTATAATAATTCATGAGCAAGGACTGATGGTTTGGCTGGGAGATTAGACTTGAGAGGAGCATGACTAGATAAATGATGAAAAGGAGACCTGAGGAAATGCTATGTGGAAGAAACTTTCCAAGTGTGTACAGACTGTGAAGATATTTCTGAATGCTCACCAAACAGTAATCTGAACAAAGCTGCATCTTAATAATCAGGTGGACAAGATAATCTTTTCTGTGGATATTAATCAGTCTCATTTCCCAGCTACCCCTGTACTTGACAAGTGGCTGATGAATAAATTGGCCATACAAGCATGCTCAGAAGTTATGTATGGGCTCATTAAATTATTTCCTACTCACTAAGGCTGATTTGGCTATAGCCACTGCTGAGTCCCTAATCTCCCAATAGCAGAAAGCAACAATGAACTCTTGATATGGCATCATTCACCAGGGGGACCAGTAGCAGATTAATTACATTAGACCATTTCCATCACTAAAAGGACAACACTTTGCTCTCAGTGGAGTAGATATTTACTCTGAAAAGGATTTGCCTTCTCTGACCATATTACTTCTGCCAAAACCACCAACCATAATCCTAAAGAATATCTTCTTTACTGTCATGTAATTCCACACAGAATTGTTTCTAACCATGGAACTCATATTTCAGCAATTGAAATATGGTAATCAGCTCATGCTTAGGAAATTTATCGTGTTCCTTGTCACTCTAAACAGATGACCTGTGTCAACAGTGAGATATCTTAAAAACTGAACTGTGGTGCCAGCTTGGAGGAAACACTTGAGGGGCTGTAGTAATGTCCTCCATAATAGAGTATATTTTCTGAATCGATGACCATTTTTGTCCTTTTTCTCCCATGGCCAGGATTTAAGAGGCTTAGAGTTAAGACTAGACATGGGAGTGGTTTCCTGTCCTCACAGCTCTAGACTCTGCTTGTTTAGAGGTCTTAATTCACAAAGACGTAATGTTTCTTCTACCAAGAAAGGTAATATGGATTCCATTAAACTAGGAGATGATATTGCCACCTGGTGGATTTAGAATACTCATGTTAATGAACCAACGGGTCAAGAAGGGGTTATTTACTGGCTAGGGTAATTGACCCTGACTGCAGAAATGATGATAGGTTGCTATCACACAACAAGGGCAGGAGAAACTGTGTCTGGAATGCAGAAATTCTCTGGATCTACTCTTAATACTTCCAAATTTTGTGGTACAAATTAAGGGAAAATTAAAACACCCATTACAGGCATGAATGCTAATGGAACAACCCTTCAGGGATGAAAGCTTGGGTCACCTCTCACAAGACAATAAACTATAACTAACCAAAATTACAATAATGAGGACTTGAGATGTTATGAATACTTCTTATGTCAGGATGAATATCATTGCATATATATTAACAAATTTTTCTTTATTCTCTCTCCTATTCTTTTGCTAACATAAAATATGTTGTATTTATGATATATTACCTATACCATCCCTAATATACAATGCTTTAAATGGTCATATCTTTTAAACAGATGAAGAAGATTAAGCAGATTAAGAAAGTATATATAATAATTTACATTGCTCCACATATTTAATACTTCTGTTGCTTTTTGTATCTTTCAAGATTCTGTCTGGTTTCCCTCAGTCTTAAAAAATTCCCTTAGCAATCTTTGTAGTGTATATCTACTGATGTCAAAGTCTCTCAGTTTTTGTTTATCTGAAAATGTCTTTTTTTTCATTTTTGAAGAATATTTTCACTGGATATAGTTTCAGGGTTCACACTTTTTTTCTTGTACATTTTAAAGAAGTCCCATTTTTTTCGGATGTCTACTGTTTCTGGTTAGAAGTTATCTGTCACTTATATCAATCTTCTCCTGTATTTAATGTATTGCTTTCCTGTGTATGCTTTCAAGATTTTCTCTTTGTTTTTTCTCTTCAATAGTTTGACTATGATGTGCATGATTTTCTTTATATTTATCCTGCTTGAGATGAGCTGAGTTCATTATATATGTAAGTTCATTATTTGTTTAATATTTTTTGTTTCATTTTCTATTCTTTTCTTCTTTAAGACTCCAGTTACATTTATGTTAGACAGCATTTTAACTTCCCATAGGTCTCTGAGGCCTGGTTTATTTTTGGCACAATACTTTTTCTTCTATTTTCCAGTTGGGATAATTTCTATTGCTCTATTTTCAAATTCATTGGGCATTTATTTTTTGTTTCCAATATTTTTTTAAGCTCATTCCATAAAGTTTTCATTTTTGTATTGTAACTTTAGATCCAAAACGTTGGTCCTTTAGTGGAGTCTTCTCTGCTGAAATTCTCTATCTGTTCAATAATTATAGGCATATTTTTCCTTATTTCCTTGAACATACTTATGATAAATGTTTTAACGTTTTTGTCTACTAATTCCAACAGGATCAGTTTCTTTTGACTACATTTTCTTTTGACTGTGGTTCATATTTTTGTGTTTATACATATTATTTGTAGTTTTTTATTATATATTGGATGTTGTAGAGGATACATTTTGGACTCATTCTTTTTATTTTAGAAAATTGCAGAGTTTTGTTTTGGCAAGCAGTTAACTTGGCTGTCTTAAGCCCCAAACTCTGTGCCCTACATCCACATCAACTAAAAATCACTGCTCAGCTGTTGTCTATTTATTTTGGTCTGTGCTGCATGAGCCTCTACTGTGTCTATGCACTTCAGGGATCACCTAAGAATTCTCACTGAGTTTATATACCTAATTTCGGGCTGCACAATCTGTAGATCTCTTCTTCCCCAAAATACCCCTCTCTCTTTCAAGCCACTTTAGTAGCCCTGATGTCCATCCTCTGACTTGTCAAGCTAATAAATGGCCTGAGTTCTTAACTACCTTGTGCCCTAAGTCAAAAGTCATGTATTTTAGAATCTCACCCAGAATAATTACCTTCTTTCAAGGGTCATACTCGATTTTAATCACACTCCAGTGGCATCAATACATACCTTTTAAATTTTGTCTATAGCTTATAATTGTTATCTGTGTTAGGATTAGCCCCATACAAGCTCCTCCACCATTACAAAACTCTTTGGTTTTATTTTTAAATTCTTTTTCTAATTTCCTCACATGAAGGCATTGCTCATTCATTTTCAGTCTCTTTTCTTCTAACTCATACATGTAAAGCTATGGTTATCATTCTAAGTGATGTTTTAGTAAAAACCTACAAGTGTGGCCACAACAGTGAGAGGCCCGCATACTGCAAAAAAAAAAAAAAAAAAAAAAAACCTACAAGTGTTGATATGTAATATTGTTATATTAAATTAAAATGATTTTATTATTCTGTGGATTTTTAAATTGAATCTATGAATTAGAAGAGATTTTCTAATTTTTAAATATAAGGTGATGTTTTAGTTACCATTTTGTTACTGATTTCTATTTTAACTTCAGAGAACATATTTTATATGATTTAAGTCTTTTAAATGTATGTGGACTTTTCTGTGTAAGTTTTGTGCTTTAAAAGAAAGTGTAATGTGCAATTGTTGGATGAGTTTTCTAATGTGTACTCACTTAAGGAAATTTGTTAAGTGTGTTGTTTAAATATTCCTTAAGCTTACTTACTGACTTTTTGTTTGTTTTCCTTTTTTTTTTTTCCTCCCATATACTGAGAGAATTGTGTCAAAACCTCCCATAATGATTGTGGATTTCAGTATTTCTCTTCGAGTCTCTTTGTAGAATTCTCAATCCTGGTTTTACATATTTTGAGGCTATGTCATTGACTGCATATAGATTTAATATAACTTTATCGCTCTGGTAAATTGAATCTTTTAGTATTATAAAGGATTTTTTAACTCTAATAATTATTTTCTCTTAAAGTCTTTTTTTATGAAGTATTAAGATAGCTATGTAGCTTTTTTGTTATAATTAGTCATTTTCCATACTTTTAAGATACCTGTATTTTTATGAGTTGTATGTATCTAAGGTAAGTAGCATATATATTTTTCGGTTTTTTAATCCAGCCTGACATGTTTGTCTCATAACTCAAATATTTCATTCATTTACACTAAGTGTACTAACTGATATATTTGGGTATGAATTTACCATTATATTTTTTGCTTTCTTTATATTCCATCTATTCCTTTCTTTTTGCTTTTATTTCCTTCTTTTGGATTTTATTATTATTATTATTATTATTATTATTATTTTGCTTCCTAGTTTGTAAATTATGTATTCTATTTTCTTTCTTTCAATAATTTTGCTCCACAAATAAAAATATTTACAGGTAACTTATTAATGTCTGTTTTTATCAATTACTTTACCTTCATTCTGGATAATACAATGATCTTAGAATCCTTTAACTTCATTTATCCCACTCGTTCCCTTATATGCTAACATTAGTTCTCTCTGTATCATGGTATTTAAGCACCATGATACATTACAGTTATAATTTTACACTACCAATATTACTTGTATTTTCTTACATCTGTACCACAGTGTTTGTTCTTCATTCTTTGCTCATTTCTGACTTAATCTGGAATTATTTTCCTTCTGCTTGAAGCACATCTTTTTTATATTTTATAATTTCCTATAGTGTGGATCTTCTGTTGGCTACCTCAGTTATTATACTGTAGATGACATTACATTATCTTCTGACTTTCAGTCTACCTATTGAGAAATCAGCTTTTAACGTTACATTTAATCTTTTGAAGACAATTCATCTTATTTTTCTGGCTGATTATGAGATTTTTCTCTTCATTTTTTGCTTTCAGCAACTTCACTACTATATTTCTAGGTGTGGATTTCTTTTTATATGCTTTGCTTTGGATGTTTTCACCTCTGAATTTGCATACTGACATTTCCATCAATTCTAAGAAATTATCAGGCATTTCCTTAAATATTGCCTCTTCCCCATACCCTTTCTTCTGCACTTCTTAATTTAATGGTATGCATTTTTTGCCCTCCCTCTCCTATTTTCCATATTTTTCCCTCTCATGTGCATTTTCCATGGTTTCTTCTGACCCATTGTTGTTCTTCATCTTCTTCTATGTACTTCTGAAAGTCACCTTAAATCTATTTTGGAAGGATGTGGGATGAAAATACATAATTCTCCACGTTTCCATGTTTCACAATGTCTTCCAAATTATTATTATTTTCCTCTGGATTTCTGTGAATGTTAATTGAAAAGTAAAGCAGATGCAGAGGACAAGAAAAAAAAAGCAATAGCTTAAAATATGGCAGTGTCAGCTTACTCATACACATAAGTATGTGAAGAAAAGCAAAACAGATCAGAAATAGCATAAAGGAAGCAGTGATGAGTGAGGTATGAAAATGTTATCTTACTCAAAATATGAGTAGGGATGAAAAGTAAAAATAGAAAGATCAAAAAGTACTAAAAAGGAAGAAATAACTGGAAACGCAATTTTATCTTAGTGTACAGTGATACAAATTTTACACAAGTGTTTAACAGTAATCAACTCAGAGGAAAATATTAAAATGTTTCCTTTTAAAGTTTTACTCATGATTACAATATCTGGGATGGTTTATGTAGCGCATTCCCTCAATTCCTGACAAGCACGAGTTATCTGAATCATTGACAATTTGCTGCTGCCCTCTAACAACAGGGGTTAGTGAGTTATACCACACTGAGTACTGTACGTAATGAAACATATCTATTCAAACACATAATAATAACATAAGAAGATATGTTCTTTCAAATCATCAGATTGGATACTTCACCTTAATGATCAATAACATGCTTGAGGTATGTTTTCCTGAGTATTGAGAAGAGGTTTCTTCCCCACCTTGTCTTTAGCATTTCCCCCTCATATTGAAGGAAAATAGTATAGTGGTTAAATGTTATACTTCCTAAACTTACTGAAATGGGTAGATGTTTAAAATCTATTGTTTACTATCCATGTTATTTCACCTCTTTAAGCCATAGCTTCTTCACTGGTAAAATGAAAATAAAATGTTCTCACCACACACACACACAAAAAGATAATATGTAAGTTGATGGAGGTAATAGCTAACACTATAAATTTAAATTTTCTAGTAGCCACATTAAAAAGTAAAAAGAAACTGATAAAATTGAGTGATGTATTTTATTTAGCCCAATATATCCAAAATATTACCATATGATCAATATAAAAGTTATGAATAAATTATTTCACATTTTTTCCTCTAAATCTTTGAAATCTAATGTGAATTTGGCACTTAGAGTACATCATCAGACACATTTCAAGTGCTCACTAGATACGTGAAGAGGGAGGGTCTACTGTATACATAACAACACAGTTGTCTAAAAGATTACCTCAAGAAATCAAGGATTAAGCATATTATGAGAATTATAATGGCAATCACTAGATGACCTAAAAAATGGAAACTAGACAAGTCATTTTTTAGTCATTGAGCCAATGAATTGTATCAAACTGATGTTCTTACTGCAGCAGAAGAAAATTTTTCCTCTGCCCTTCAAGGTTCTTTTGGATGGTCTAATAATTAAATTGACATAAGAGAGATTAACAAAAGAAAAACAAATTTAATTCTGTACCTACGGTAGCCTCACATAGACATGAGAAGCTCAAAGACAGTCAGGCAATTGAAGCTTATTTGCCATCCTGAGCTAAGAAGAAAAGGGTAGGGGTCTGGGGCTTCCAAGGGAAACAACAGAGTTCACAGGAAGGTGGGAAGAGCAGATGTTTAGCTAACAAATTTTTGTCATGCCATGTAGAGACACTGAGAACAGAGAGGACCTTGAAGAAACAGGCCCTGCAGAGCTCCCCCCATCTTCCTATACCTAGCCCATTCTCTTTGTAATTATCCTCTGGTGACAGCCCTACTCCCGGAGCAGGCCCACTGTCTAAATTCTTTTAGGCAGTTGAATGGGAGGTGCAAAGCTCTTCTTGATTCTGTTGGGCCTTGGCTGTTTTCAGCTCAAAATAATCCACATGACAAAGTGGCACATCCTATGGTAGCCTGCCTCGAACTCCATCATACTAAATAGTTACCCAGTATAAAATGTGTGTAAGAAATTCTCTTTTCATTTATTTGGATTACGCTTTATTTTTCTGAATAGATTCTTTGGCTATTTTAGGATAGTATTTATTTTTGAGGGACCAAACACTCAAGAACTAACGGATCCCATGACGTCATTAACTACCTTCATTACACTTAAAATGGGTGCATTTCATTACATGTTAATAATATCTTATTTGGAAAAAGTGCTTTGTTTAAAATATAAAGAAAATATAGAAGAACTGATACCTTTAAATACGAATACAGTTTTAAGATCCTTTGCATTTACTCTTCCTTATTTTTGGAACATGTTTCTCCCACTTCCTTCTGGCTTTTACTCAAATGTATCCTTTATAGAAAGCTTTCCTTCCCTACCTAATCTAAAATGGCAATTCTGTCAAGCCCTATTCCCCATGGCTTCTTTATTTCTTTATTACTTGCTATTTCCCTCTGACATACCACACACTTTGTTATTTATCTTGTGTGTTTTCTCTTGCTCCTCCAGAATGTAATTTCTATAAGGGCAGGGATTTTATTTTTTGACCTGTTTAGTCTACTGTGGTACCTCAAGAGCCTAGAATTGTGTCCTGTGTCTGATACTGAATATATACTTGTTAAACTTGTAAATGGATTTGTATATTTATTTCATTATTCTATTTTTTCTTTTTTTCTTTTTCTTTTTTTTTTTTTTTTTTTTTTTTTGCGGTACGCGGGCCTCTCCCGTTGCGGAGCACAGGCTCCGGACGCGCAGGCTCAGCGGCCATGGCTCACGGGCCCAGCCGCTCCGCGGCATGTGGGATCTTCCCGGACCGGGGCACAAACCCGTGTCCCCTGCATCAGCAGGCGGACTCTCAACCACTGCGCCACCAGGGAAGCCCCATTCATTATTCTATTTTAACAATCCATTTCTTCATTCAACAAACCTTAATTATGTCCTTTGAAGCATTATACTAGGCTCTGGAGAATGGGGGCTTGAATGCAAATACAAGAATAATTTAAACTAGGGGTTGGCAATTGTAGGGGAGCAAAATTTGCCACGCTAAAATGTCTTTTTGGCGTGCGGATTAATTTACGCTGAAACAATCAAGAAACAGAAGACTCAGGAAGTCTTTCCTTTTACCTCTCTCTCAGCTGCCTAAAGAATCTGGATAAAGGGAATAGAGCTATCGCCAGAGATAACCTGCAAAGAACACAGGCTATAGGGGTGGTGGGGGGCAACTCTAAGCGAGGCCTAAAGATCAGAGCCCACTCTGTGTTCCATTGTCTCTGCATGGCCCAGCAAACAGTTGTTTACCAAACATTTGCCTTTTCATCTTCATGTCAGTTGCCTTCCTCCCATTTGAAGTCCCAAACCTCTACTCGCCAAATCCTCTTCTGTCTTTAGCTAAAGATGGTATATAATGTGAAGGTTTCTGCCATTTTGATAAGTTACTCAGTTTTTCTGGGTTTCTCCTATGCATACATCTCATTAAACTTTTGTTTGATTTTCTCCTGTTAATCTTGTCTCAAGTCTATTTAATTCATAGGCCAGCCTAGAAGAACCTAGAAGGGTAGAGGAAGATTTCTTCCTCCCTGACAGAATCTACAGCTCACTGGCCAAATACAGGTGAGAAATAAAATATTGCCTGCCATATCAGTAAACACAGAATGTCACAGTCATAAGCAATTGCAGCCACCCGTGATAGTGAGCCCCGAGGGAACTCAGGAAGGAAACAAAGGATACCTGCCATCTACCAGTCATCAGACTGCAGCCACCCACAAGGGTGCAGCTTGAGGAAACTCAGGATGTGAAAACACAGGATACTGGCCCCAGATAGCTGGGGTGCATATCAAAGGAATGATTTCAGTGAGCCTGGGACTCTTGCATCTTCCCATACATAGAAAAGTGCTAAATTCCTTAACTTGAAATATCCGGCTTTCTTTAATTAACAATAATCTTTTGACGTTCAGACTACCTGCCCTTTGTTGCAAAACTCCTATATATCCTGGCTTCCCCCCTCATCTCCTGGGAGAAGTTTTCTCAGGGTTACTTGAGATGCTGCCTCCTGGGCTTGAAGTCCTAAGAATGTCCTCCAAATAAAACATAACTCTCAACTTTTAGGTTGTGCTTTTTTTTTTCAGTCAACACAGTCTATAACCTGATTTTGTAAATAAAGTTTTATTGAAACATAGACATGCTCAGTCATTTATGTCTTATCTATGGCTGTTTTCACACTACAGTAGTAGAGTTGTGTAGTTGTGACCAAAACCATACAGCTCTAAAAGCTGAAAATATTTGCCATTTGGTTCTTTATAAAACATTATGAGGATCAGGGCCTGATGAACCCTGCCCTAGAGAGGAAAATTCCCCTCATCTTCTAAAGTCTTTATGTCTGCAGATCAAACTTTTGATTACTGCAATAGCATTTTTAGCAAACAAATATCTTGGTTTCCTATGAAACCAAGCTTTGAACACATCAAACTGGAAGTTGTATACTTTATTATTGACTGCACTCTAAATGAGTACATAGTCAAACATTTCTTATCTAAATCTGCCTGGAACTCAGCTAAAAGTTAGTGCTAACAGGCAGTTTTAATGATTCATATAGTAATTATTTACCAAAATCATTTAATAAACCATGATTCCATTGCTAAAACATTATATATAGCTACAACATTCTGGGAGAATACTTTGTGGAGCCCAAAGGAGTTTGACATACAGGACTAATAAAATAATAGCAGAATGTGTGAAAAATATGCAGTTTTTAAAAAACTACCTACCATATCTGTTGTTTACACTTTCCTTTATTCAAAGAAATTTTAGATAACTTATTTAGCAGAAATAAAAGTCATTGATTGAACCTGATTTTGGCTCTGGCTGGAGCCTCCCACTGTTTAAAAGCAAAGTTTCAAAAAACTGTATTTCAAATTCCAATAGAAGTATTACTGTTAGGTAGCTGGTCAGTCATGAGTGGGTCCGCCCCCATCCTGGATGACTCTGGACAGGGTCATCTTTCCCTCCCCCACCAGGACACTGGTGACCAGAACACACCCAGAGATGCTCCCTCTTGTGGCCAAGGACCACAGCTAGGTTTCCGGCCACAGCAAGGCCAAGCAAGACAAACCCGCCAGCACAGGTTAGCACAGGCGCACCAAGACCTAAAAGGTGACTTAAAGTAACCCGGGGTCATTACGCCGTATTTGTAATAAATTAGCATTGTGGTTCCCTCCTCCCCACCCCACCCACCTCGGGTTACACTTGGGCATTTATAGGTAAGAAGCTGTGCACTAGGAGAAAAGTTATATAACCTAAAGCTGTCAATCAACTTGTCAGTCAAATGATGCAGGACACAGGGAGGGACAACCACTCTAAAAAACCCAAACTTACCCCATTGCGGGGTTGCTTCTGGTTTCCAGACAGCCCACTCTCATCCTTTCTCAGGAGCATACTTTCACTTTGCTTAATAAAACTCTTGCTACTTAAAACTGCTCTGTGCCTCTCATCTGAATTTTTCTCTCGAGAATACAAGAAGTAAGGAAATCACCGTTCTGCCAGTGACATATTTGGTGCTGTGACTCAGAGTGCTGCCAAGGTAAACTGCATGTCTCACCTGACTTCACTCTCTCTCTCTCATGAGAACTTGCTTGCACTCAGTCTCTGCTTTGTTTGCATTCCAAGACCCACAGGGCACAATCTCAGTCCACTTACTGTGTTATGGCTATCCCCAATTAAGGGTGGCAGGGGGTATCCCCCAGGCCATGCAGATCCAAATAACACTCAGGTGGCAGCTGACGCTGTCCTTGGGACCTGGTGGAAATACAATTTCCAACCATGAAGGAGCCCACTGAGGCCAAGCCTTTTCTCCCCTTGATCTTTCTCCTTCTCCTCTATCACTCTATCTCTGGACTCAAGAAGATCCACCGAGACGACCACCAGACATCCAAATTAACGCGCAGCAAATAATTGGCAACTTGGTCAGGTGAGTTTCCCCTCTGTGGCTGCTCGAGCCCAATTCCCCCTCCCTACTGAAACCAAGAAGGACCCAGTGGGGCTGCGGGGTACGGAAGCCTTTCAAACAGTCGCTAATCAGGGAAGGGAGGGAATGAAGAGATAAGGGAGGAACAGCCAAGAAACAATAGAGCAGCCTTGGGGTCCGGTCCTGGTTCCACCTCAAGGGATACACATAACAATATCTTTGAGCTCTTTACAGAACTAAAACCCCCCAGCAAATGGAAGTTGTTAGCATTCTTCATTCCAGAGAAGACCACCTGAGGCCAGATTAAAGGAGTGCAGGCCCTGCACACACTCTGATCATTATCAGCAACCCCACCCTTGAACCATTGCTATAAAACTCCTCACCAAATCCTCCTAGGTGGGGATACGCAGTTTTGAAGGGCATGAGCTCCCTGTGTCTCCCTTTGCCTGGCAAAGCAATAAAGCTATCCTTTTCTACTTCACCCAAAACTCTGTCTCCGCAATTCAATTCAACACCAGTGCACAGTGGCAAAGTTTTAGGAATCACTACTTGTTCTTAGTCCCAGTCTGGTTCCTGGACACTGGAACTGCATCAGTGGCCCAATTTGCATCCTCCTCTAGATTTGCAACCCAGCCCTTAGTGGTCAAGCACCTTTCTCAGCAGGCTTACGAATCTCTCTTGGGAAGCGTCATGGCTTCATACCTTCCCTCCTGTCCTGGATTTCTCTTATATCCTCATTCTCTCCTAACTTCTTAGACTGTCTATTGATCCTTGAGCCTCCTTGCCAGCTTTGCCAGCAGGTTGGATGTTGCCTTTTTTACTTCTGTGGAGAGGTAGCCCTCTTCAACAGCACAAGGACCATATCCTGAGGGGAACTTTTGCCTTGTATCCTTATCACTGCCTTGTGGCACTCCAGCCCTACCTTTACTTGCTTCTCTTTCTTTCCTTTCAGTGATAAAGGTAATCCATTTAGTTGGCTCAGGGCCTAGGTCTCCTCCCTCCCCCTCTGAAGAATTTAGGCCCTGGGACTCTGGTAGCTTTTTCTCCCACTGGCTCTTGTTTGTTTCCTTGACTAATCCAAAGTTCACCAACGCTTTACCACTCCCCAAACCTCCCCTACTTATTTTAAGAGGTTTGTAAGTATTGAGGGAAAAAAAGCAAAGCTTTTCTTCTGGGCTTAAGGAAACAAACAGACATCCTCCTAGGAGGAAGTTGCCTTTCTCCTCCTATGTCTTTGAAATACAAATGTCCTACCTGGTCTTTTCCAGGAACCCTTATCTCCCCTATCTTTGTAAAATGCAAATTTCGAAAAAGGGGGTACATAATTTAAAATTTGACTTGCCAAGGACCAATAGAAATCTTAAGTATCTTTTCTTAAGTTTGCCAATCAGAAAATGCTAATATAACAGTTCAATGATTTGTTTCTTGGGTTTTGTTAAGGTCTTTTAAAGGTTAAAAATTATAATAATTAAAGCTGCCAAAGTGATAAGGGAAGTATTTTAGTGTGTAAAACAAGTAGGATATGTTGAAGGCGAGAGAAGGTATAAAGACTGGACATATATTTTTGTTGAGGAAAAAAGGAGAATAATTTTGCCCTAGGGCTGTTTGCTTAGGTATGGGGAAAAGATGGGACAAATTAATATGGATCCAGAAAGTGATAAAAGGTTTGTGAAAAAGGAACTTTGAGAAAATAATTTTGTAAATTGTCAGGATTAAGACTAGACTGAATTTAATTAGGTAATTGAATTTTGTTATTAATAGTAAGCTAATATAACACTGGAATTTGATTTTTTTTTTTTTCTCTCTCTGTTAAGAGAACAAAGCTCTTTTGGCCACTTCTGTGAAAAGTTTAGCTCCTCATTGTCAGACTTT